>NW_024088573.1:0-2855 GCF_009730915.1 Dioscorea cayenensis subsp. rotundata | reverse complement strand
GTATGGATGATTTATGACTCGTCCCTTCACTCCATTAGAAAAAGCCGATTAGGTTGCCGACATCGCGTCCGAATATGCGTAAAACCGCAAGTGCACGGGTGTCGATGTAATAATTACCCCGGTGAGTGGGTAGTCGAATCCACGAGGGAACTCGGGGCTACTAGTACTAACTTCTTCTCGCTTTCTAACCTAATGATAAATGGAAAGGTGTGGTGATCTAATGTGCTAAGAAATGAATACCGAGACAAATATGCAAGGGTAAAAATGGATGGAGATCTCAATCAGTAAAAGTGGGGTATTCGGGCAATGCTCCGCTAGGATTCAGGTATTAGGTACCGAATAAGCAAAGTGTTTCTATGATGAGTAAGTTAAGTCGTGGAAATCCAAATATAATCGGATCCGGCCTCCCGATCACCGATACTAGTCCCCTACGAAGTCCCGGTGGAGAAATCGCTCAATCTCAACACCTCACACAACATATGACTACAAAGCACTCTTGGGATTCCAAGAGTTGTATCTAATTCCTAAAGATTGATCCAACCGTAATTCCCTGCGAAGGATCCTAACCCCCTACAAGGTCCCGGCGGAGAAATCTCTCAATCTCACGCCTCACACCAAATATGGTTGCATAGATCTTAAGGAACGGAGATAGAATACACTCAATCGGAAGGGAGAGGGGACACTCCACTATCTCATGACTCACCCTCTCAATCCTCTTTAACCTTGAAGTTCTAACTCTAATGGAGACCCCTCTCACATCAAAGTAACAAATCATGCAAATCCAATCAACCACAAGGATTAATTAAACAAGCAAGCAATGAGAATACAAGATTAAAAACTTAATCAAACTCGGATTAAATAGAAACACTAAGCAAATCCACAAAAAGATGAGAATCCTAGGGTTCACAAGCCCAAATACCCTCTAGAGTTTTAGCTCTCCATGGAGCAACATACAAAAACACACCATCAACGAATGAAAGTACATTAAAAACCATAGAAATAAACCCCTTATATATGAACCGATGGCCTTTATGTAGAGCTTCGACGTCTTGAAAGACCCACTCCGAAGCTAGGTTCACCGGTGGCTTCCTTGATGCTATGACGGAGGAGGAATCGATCAAAGTTGGTGATGAAGCACCTCCAAAGCCGCAAAGACCTCCTCTCCAAACCCTAGTCGTCTCACCCCTCAAGAGCCGCACAAAAGATAAGAAAGAATAGGGCAAAATGGCTATTTATAGGCCTTAGATTGCGTCTGTCATGTGCCCTCACGCGCCCGTGTGGATTTTCCACGCGCCCGCGTGGGCTGCAAGAATTTTACAGTACTTTTCACAAAACGCGATCCGAACACTCTTCTCTTAAGGCCACATGTCCGGGCACACGTCCATGTGGTAGGCTATAAAACTTTTCTTCATCGACGTATCTTTGAGAGGTTTTGCAATCTTCACAAAGAGAAGAAATATGAAGATGTGGCCTGCCTTTGTGCCCTTCCAAATAGTGAATTGACTTGAATCTTCTTGGAAGGTTGCACACATCTCCATGTTTATGAACTACTCTCGTGTCTTGGTCCTTGAATTGAACAAGAACTCCCAACATTGTGTCTTTATAGCCTATCTTTGCTTCCTTTTTACTCTTACAGGCATTCACAACCTATATGCATAAAAGAACACAAAATACACAATATGAGACATAAACCACAGTAAAAGTTTTGCTCAATGCATGTAAAACATATATAAAAATATATCTACTCAAGCACTTATCAGTTGCCACTTGAGAGCTTGCTCTTTCTGGCCTCGAGCTGTCTTGACTTACGTGCCAAGCAAGGGTTGGAGCCTAGCTTTCAACTCAGACTAGTTTTACAAGGTGTACAACAAGGATAGCGTCCCCCAACAGAGATAAGAGATATTGGTTTGGTGGACAGAGCCTAGGTCGCCAAGCCTAAGCCCCCCTTGAAAGAGTGCATAATAGCTCACTGATCGAGTGCTCTTGCGCCGAAGATAAACGGGGCTAAGCGATCTACCGAAGGTGTGGGATGTCAAAATGCATCGGTAGGGGAGTGTTCCACCTTAGAGGGAAGCACCCGCGCAAGCAGCTGTGGACGAAGTGGAAGAGAGAATGTTAGCTTGAGTAAGGCAAACATTGGTGAGAATCCAATGCCCCGAAAACATAAGGTAAGGGTTCCTCCGCAAGGTTCATCAATGGGGGGTGAGTCAGGACCTAAGATCAGGCCAAAAGGCGTAGTCGATGGACAATAGGTGATATTCCTGTACTACCCCTTGTTGGTCCCGAGGGACGGAGGAGGCTAGGTTAGCCAAAAGATGGTTTTTTCGGTTCAAGAACTCAAGGTGATCTTGCTTTATCAGGGGGGTAGAGGAAATGCCTCGACCCAATGTCGCGCGTAGGCTCTGAAGTCGCTCGAACGACCTTCAACAATGAGATTTTGAAATCCAATTCTTTCCGCAAACTTGCAGCTTCGATTCGAGTGGCATCCAAAGGTTAGGTCATCCGCGTACTGTGCATATCGGCGATTGGTCCCAATTTGGTTCATAATCCATTTGTTTAGGTATATGTTCGCTAGAAGAGGAGACAGGTTCCATCCTTTTTCGTGCATTTTTGTATTCGTGGACTTTCCAAGGCCAGGCATCGCATCAATGACGGAATCGGTCATCG
The DNA here is from genome assembly GCF_009730915.1 of Dioscorea cayenensis subsp. rotundata. Taxonomy (NCBI): domain Eukaryota; kingdom Viridiplantae; phylum Streptophyta; class Magnoliopsida; order Dioscoreales; family Dioscoreaceae; genus Dioscorea; species Dioscorea cayenensis. The sequence continues at coordinate 188 of NW_024088573.1, read as the reverse complement.
GTAACTATTCTGAGTCTTTCCGTCATCTTATCCCGCCTAAGAATGTCCAAGCATTTCCTCACGCACAGGCCTATGGCCTTAAGCAAGCCCCTTCATCAAAGTCTGAAATTTCTTGTTCAAGTTTCGTTAGTGAACTTACTTTGACGGTTGGTTTGGTTGAGTCCAGGAAGAAAACCTTGCCTATTTGA
>NW_024088572.1:0-7537 GCF_009730915.1 Dioscorea cayenensis subsp. rotundata | reverse complement strand
AGAGTTTTTGTGGTATTGCTAGATTCAACGGGGAGGGAAGAGTGCTAATGTTCACGGCTCAGACTTTGGGAGTTGGTGTTAGGTGAGATATGAGCGATGGGGTCTCGAAGTTTCTCTTGTCAGGGTTAAGTTCATCACACCACGCATGGATATAAAACGGTGTTCGCCCACAGAAAACGAGTATATCGACTTCCCGCCGATGCGTCACGTGACTCCATCTTCAAATGTGTCAGAAGCTGATCTTGCTCGTCGGTGACAGTAAAATGTGCATCATTGCGAATCCTAATGAAAAACGCAGTTTTACGTCATTGTAAAGTCTCTCTCTTTTAAATTGTTCCGGCTTGTCTGGGGTCATTAGTGTTTAAATATGTCCGTCACTAGTGAAACATCTCTGTGACTAGTTGTTTACGTTATTAGGGCCACCCTTAAGTATTTAATTTAACGCTAAATATTGTCATTATCACTTAAAACATTATATTCTCCGCTTAACATAATGATCTCTTTCACTCGACCAAGTGTCTGGCAGAATTCGATCGCGAGCGTTCCACCATCCCCATGGCGACCTCGACCGGGATGCGCTTCCTTCTCGCCGATCATTCTGCGCCGTCTGGATATCGATAACGCTTTGACGCGTCGAACATTTCAGTGATGTACTTCAAATCATGTAATCACAAAGGACTTTTGACTTCAAATTCATAAAGAAACGAAAAACATCGGGCGATCAGTGGAATACCGCCGATGGTCATCATTCGCCCCTACGCATCAAAAGAGTATAACAAAAATACTTTCGCGATCAAGACAATCAACCCCGCCACACACTTGCGGGCAGCATAGGTTCTAAGGCCGCATCCGAAAGCGTCCAAAAATGGGTTAGCGCACGTAGTGATTTAGAAGCTCAAGGACCGCCCTCAGACAAGACCATCGACATTCGTGCGACACGCTTGCGGGAACATGGTGTCCACATACCATACAAGGTGTTTGGCTGGGGAAAAGAAAGTACGCCCGTGGTCCTCGACTACAGCGACGCTCCAACACGAATGTTTGTCTTGATAGTGGATAGCGTCAGACAAATCCCTGCAGATTAGCGATCGTGGAAAGAGATCGGTGATCGCTTTTAAACGCGCATTCTTTTCTTTCAACTGCGTATTGTGGGGATTCAAGAGGGCTTGCGGTGTCAGCTCGTCACGGTACACACCTCCTCGGGAAAAATATCGGTACACTACATCGGGTGCCAAGGGAAAGACTGAAAAACAATGGTTTTTCCACGTCGCTCTCGGTGATAGTCGACAACGAGACCGACGCCAATCGACTTGGTTCATATTCTGTTAGCGACGCCTTATACGAGGATGGAGATTATCATGAGATAATTACATTCGCTAGTTTGACAGTGCCCAAGGGCCTTATGAGCGCGCATTGCGGAGAGTCTTCCCTTCGCCGCCACGCATACCGCTCGTTACATTCGAGGCCAATTTTAGAAAAGCCAATGTCGACTTGGGAAGGCATCTGAGGAGGAGTGTTGGTCTATATGCTTCCGCGATCGCGCGGGGCATCCACTACTCAAAGATTTCGAGCGATACCGTGAATGAATCGCAGCCACATCACCTCAAGCTCATCACCGGGTTGATTAACAAATCGACATGCGCACATCTGGTCGAATTATCTATTCGGGAGGTGATCGCTGGGGTGAGATGTATTCAAACGTCACGTGAGTCGCTCAATGCTTGGATCAAGGAAGCTCGTCATTTGACCGTCGACTTTATGGTCGACTCCATAAGGTCTCAGCGAACGTTGTTTACACTTAACATTTAGTGTTACCCTTTAAACATTCTCAATCTTTTGTTTAATTACACTTATCTGACTCTTTTAAAATATTAACCTTTTCGCTTTAAACATATTCAGCAATAATGTTCAAACATGTTTACGTAATTATTTAACCATCATCGCTTTGTTTAACCTTATTTGTCGTGTCAAGTTTGATGCGCACGTTATGTAAACCGGCTTGAGCAAGCTTTAACAAACGGGAGACCCACTTACGCCCGCATATACATCTCAAGGTAGAGATCATTGTTGACGATGCACCGAATCAGATTGGTCGTCGCTGTCGACGATCGCTACGGCTGATCCACCAGGCAGAACTCAGAGATCTCGCCATCGAACTTGTTCGCGTCGAAGGTGGCAAGTTTATGGTATCCCTTGCGAACACGCTATACGCGCAATAACGCAGCATGACACCAACGCACATCGATTTATTAGCGGTACTTCACCGTCGACAATTACAAATCAGGCATAAGGAAGCTATATTCCCCATACCCGACGATTACGTGTCTTCGCGATCGGAAATCGTGAGCTTCGCTTACGACCGCGACGAGAAGGCAGCTTGGGCGGCCTAGACGAAAGAGGATCGAAGTCGCAAGCGCTTGATGTCCGCGAAGTTACATCGCAGCACGCCATGGATCCGTCACAATCGACGCCCATCATGTAATAAAACCGTCGCCGACTCAGGCATTGTAAATAAGCCGACGATGACAGCGGAAACATTGCAGACATGTGGCAACTTTCCATATTTAAACTCTTACTCTTTACAACGAATTGAATGTGTTTAAACAGAGACATTGTTATTTTAAACGGATACACTGTAATTTGAAATATTTCAACTCGATGTTTAAAACGATATATGGTATATTTAAACAATTAAACGGAAATGTACACAATTACAACGTAAATTAAACAATGAAATGAAACTCGAATGGAATTTAACCCTCGCCTTTTACAATTGAAAAACAAACAAAATTTACATTGAGATATACAAGTCATGTTATTCAAACGAAAACAATGAATTGAATGTCCAGTGTTTACATTCGAAAAACAAAATTTTACATTGAGATATACAAGACATGTTCTTCGGTCACAAATCTTAACCCGCCGCGACGTACCCCTTTGTCATGTGGACGCCGACTGCCTCCCTCCTTAAGTATGCGGGTAACATATCTTAATCTGAGGTAAGTGAACGCCCTGCTCGCGTAGCCGTAGAATTCTCACCCCAAAGTAATTGCTCAATAAAACCGCATGACGTAGAGCGCAATCGACGCCTTGTTTCCGGGCGTAGGGTCGTGCATGTCGCGACGAGTGGGTACTTTTGCCGCCGCCGACTCGCCGAATCGCATATCGGACACAATCGCTGATCAGATTCCGCGCCGTAGATAGCGTGTTGAGATTAGAATACCGATTAAATACCAAACACCATTAATCGGACATAATTAAAGATCTTACCATGTCCAACGCGCTCTTTATCGCACTCTCGATACGAAGAATAACGCCTCGTATTCTTGTTTATCATCGTCGAGGACTCACTTCATACGGGAAGCGGCCATTCACGATTATCCGGGAGGATGAAAAATTTGAACTGCAGGTCATCGCGACGAAAGATCCCCGACCATAACCATAATTGTTTCATGTGCGTCGCCCTCCGCTTTGATATAAACGCCGCTAAGAGGTCTCGGTGACGAGGCGCCGCTTGTAAGCGATACGGCTCGTCACCGACTTTTGTATTATGACACGAAAGCCGCCCATCACATCATCGCCGACTCATCTCCTTCCCCTCAAGCAGCAGTATAATTTGTCGCTGTGGTGCCGAGAGCGCTATTCTTCCACACGATAAAAGGTCGAGGTTAAACGATAATGTATATAATAAGACCATATCAGAAATATTTAAATGATATTATCAATCTGTTACATGATATTATATATAATTAAACGTTATAGACAAATTAAATGATAACATAAAGGCATTAAATACTATTAGAAAATCGTTAAACACTATAACAAAACCTTTAAACAATATCATAAAAACTTTAAACTTAAACGTCCATAAAGCAGTTGAGGAAGATCCTCATCAACTCCTGCTCATATTTGTTAAGACGCGACAGGCCAACCCATTTCTTCTTCTTCGAACAAAAGCTCCGAGCCGCTTCGGGTCCCATTGTTGATCGCCTCGATCATCTCTCGTCCGTTTGCCGGGGTCTTCGAAAGATCATCTTCCTTCGACGCGGGACGATGGCGACAAAGATCAACCGCAGACATCCTCACATGGTTGTTCTTGTCAGGATCGGTTCCGGCTTCGAGCGCGATTTCATCTACGACAAAGATCAACCGCAGTCACATCCTTACATGGTTCTTGTCGTAGTGGGATTGTGTCCCGCTCGATGCGGTAATCGCTGGCCACCACGCGCCACTCATAGTAATGCATCCAACGATCTTTCTCAATCGTAAGGCACGACTGACAAGATCATCGGAGACACACCCTTAACTTGTTCTCGATCCGCAAGGATCGTGTCCATCTTTGATGCCGCATCTTTCAAGAACCGTTACACCGGTCCATCGATCTCATTAAGAAGAGAGTCGACGACCTTCCTCAACCGCGAACTGCCTACATCATCGACGATGTCCTCCACCGCACGGCGCATGTCATCAACCGCGACAGCCTCAAGAACAAAGATCGTACCGCCGATGGTGTCGCTATTGTTTCATCGTCACCGGCGGCGGAGACGAGGCAAGATTGTTCTCCTTTTTCGTAAGTCTCTTCGAATGTGGTCGCTTTGGAATGACCTTCCCGACGATGTCGTTGCCGCTCAACTTCCAACGCCTGCCTCGCCCCGTGCTTCGCTTCGAGGGACGGCGCAACGATCGCGAACGTTCTTCCAGCTACTAATACGAGCGGCATGCCGAGGAAACCGGTCATCAATATTCCGCATGCTCGCATAAGAGTCATGGGACATCTTCGCCTTATCGTCGCCGTGTGGGCCGCCACTGGCCGGCTAGGGCCATGGTCGTGGGACGCCACACGGGACTCGCTGCTGTCGTGGTAGGGGGTTGTCGCAATCACGCGGGTAGAGGGCTTTCCAGGCCGAGGAATGCGTAGCTGCTAGGGTCGAAGTAGAAGAATCGGTGTCCAAGCACAAGCACGATGAGGTCGCCCTTCCTCATCCTACCTTTCGAAAAGTGGTTCCCGAGCACAAGATCCGTCCGGCTCATGTCCCCCAACAAATATTTCTTCTCTCAAAGATTCACGGAACCACCTCAGAAACTAACATATGTAAACCAAAACAATTTCAAAAATAAATCATTTATTTTAAACTATAAAAACTATATTTAAAACAGAGTGTTTATATATTTAAACGTTATAGAATATAATTAAACCGAGAACAAAATATTTAAACCAAGATGTAATAACAGCTAAACGGTAGAATACTAAAAGTTAAACACAAATAAAATGTTTAAACATTAAAGACTTATGTTAAACATCGTCTATGATTTATTACCTTTTTCCATCGAGCGACGACAAGTCGGGTTTTCACCGCCGCTTGTTTCCTGAAGTACTTTCACCGTAGCACAAACGATCCTTGGGATCTCGCCGAAACCGACTTTCTTCCCCGCTTCGCCACCAGAAACCGCGACGTTAAGCCGACCGAGCAACCCTTAACGCACTCGTGTTGGTCTTCTTCCTCGCGCATCTATCTTGCACCGAGCGGCCGCTGCAGGAATATCCTCCATAAGCCACTTCAGGCCGCCTCGCGCCCTACGCGATCGCCTCTCACGGTCGGTAGATCATCGACATAATCAACGCATCCAGCTCGAACCGAGTACGACGATTGTGGAAGAGGATCAGCACTCCACGAGGTGGACACCATCGAGTTTCGACAAAAATTATCTTCTTCTCCCCTCTATCGAACAAAGTCGCACTGCGAGCGCTTTCGACTGGAGTCTCTGCGCTCTCGTAGGTTTTTTGATAGATACCTCCCTTCGAACGCCGACCGGTTTTTCTTCTTCCGAAAAGACCACCGCATCGCCATCGCAACGCGTATCAAGAACAAGGGTCACATCTTGAGGTTTGAAACTCAAAGCAGCTTTTCCCCGAACTCGACTTATTGCGCCACCATCGTACCTTTGCAAAAAGAGAACTCAAGAAGGGCCCTCTTTGTATATAGCTTCCAACTTAGCGAACGCCGCAAACGCTGTCCCGTCGAATAATCTCCCAAGTCGAGGGGTCATCGTTATTTTTCAATTCGCCTAAAGTCTCCACTCACCGTACAAATAGCATCGCCCATTAACTAGGTCGACCGCCATAATCACCACCGCGACAATAACAACACATTCACAAAAAGTTTAAGCGTAAATTTATGTTTTTTAAACCAGAACTCCTCGCTTATTAAACGATATATCAAATGTTAAACAGAGACCCACTTTTTATTAAATAGAGACTAGAATACTCTAAACAGAGACAACAAAACTTAAACCAGTAACATCTCATTTTTTAAACGTCAACCCCATTTGTAAAACCGCAAACTATATCAAATAAAAGTGGGAAATGTACATTATAAATATTACACAAATCATAACAATCGAAAAACTTTTTCGATAGCGTATACGTATTTAAAAATGCAAAACAAAAACAAAAACCCCTAGCCGAGAAATCTCCTACAGTACTAACAAAACCCCACTGAGAATCCCCTCAGACTTCAATATCTTCCAACAAAAAACAGTGAACACAAAAACAAAAACCGAAAAATCTTCTTTCAGAATGAACGCTTATCATAAAAACCATACTCAATACCTTAGATCGCAAACCGATGAAACGCCAACTAGCTACGCGGGACTTCTCCTTCGAGATACCTATGGAAATGAAAAAGTCAAGAATACAGTAGGTTTCACGAGAGACAACTTCGAGACGCTGAAACGGAAGAGCTGAAAACGCGAGTTGAGAAAAAGCAAGTAAACGGCTCCAATAAATTGCCTCTGGTTACCCCTACGAAAACCACCCCACTTCCTCTCAAATCGCCGAGATGGACGCAGCCACGACTCCTCACGCAAAGGGCATTTTTCGTCCCATAATTTTTGAAACTCACTCCGCTCACATCTCGTTATGTGGCTTCGTGTCAAAAAACATCTGCTTTAAAAGCGAGTGGGGTTTTTGGGATCTGAAAAACTAACGGGTGTTTTTGGCAATTTTACAAACTTAGCCGTTTTTCTAAGAATTTCCACAATAAAAAGGAAAAAGATTTTATATTATCTTTCTCGTGTACTCGCTTTTAAAAACAAAACAAAAACAACCCAATTTTTATAAAAAAATATTCTTTTGTCTTTATCCTTTTTGTTTTTTTGTGTGTGTGTTTGGGGTGTACAAATAATTATGCTTTTATGAGAGATTATATATAAATATGAACTCTTGCCTTGGGTTTATGACTTTATATAATTATATATAAACTTGCTAAAGAAAAAATATATCTACTAAGATTTTTTTATTTTTTTAAAAGCAAGTAAACCATGATTTATTAAAAAAAAAAAATTACATTTATAAGTCTATAGTGACAGAAATTGTGAACAAGACAACCACTAAATAGCTAGTGGAAGTCACCAAAAATGATGCATGAGTAGTGCAACAGAAACACCTATCAGTAATGTTCATCTACTATTTACATAATCCTTTGTAGGAAAAATCATATTTTCCACCTCTCCCAACACACGGGATATTTATTATTAT
>NW_024088571.1:0-21240 GCF_009730915.1 Dioscorea cayenensis subsp. rotundata | reverse complement strand
TGATTATTGACATGAGAAAGATCATGATCTTTAGCATTTTTATTATATATATTATATATATACTTTCAAGACACTTAAGATATAATGTGTAAACAACTATAATTTTTTTATCTCTTGTATTTTTTTATATAAGAAATAGGTCTAAACACAATCATCATCGAGTCTCTAGCTCTGCATTCGTTCAAGAAAAGGTATGATCCTGCTTGGGACCATTTTGGCTAACCACTAATAATCAAGGAAGAAACCAATTTCAATGTCTTTATTGTGGATCTAAACATCAAGATGGAAAGCATCAAGGATGAAATACCATTTAAATGGAATTTATGGCAACGATGCGACTTGTAAAGGTTCCACATGATTTCATGAGTAGTTTTAACACATCTTAATTCTTTAAAATAAGGAGAAAGAATGTGAATATGCATATCTAAAGTTGTTGAAGAGGGATGATGATGAAAGTTACAAGATTTAAATACGTCCACCAAAGCTGAGAAAAATTAAATAACTACGAAACTACTAGGAAAAGGCAGAGATCGATTAGAGATGATGTGATTCCAAAAACTAGTTACAGTCTGTAATTATCAAAGTATACTATGTGGCAAACAAGCATTTCCAAAAGCGTACATATGAAATCGCTCAGCGGTTTTAGATTCATACATTCCTTTTAATCGTTAGATTCTCCTTATTTTCAATCGGCTTTGGATGATATTGCTATGATTGGTAGTTGATATAAGGGCCCATACTACAGTGATATGAGAATTCATTTGTTGGAAAATTGAAAGAAAGAATGTCAACTTCTTAATGATGAATTTATGGAAGCAATTGGGTTAACTACGGATGCATGATTATGGGTGATGGTTGGATTGATCAAAGGCAGAGAGGACTTCTAATTAATTTTTAGGTGTGTTGCTGCGGATAACATTTATTAATCCATTGATGCACCAGTATAATACCAAGGATGCCTCAAACTTGTAGCAATTTGATTGCAAAATAGTTGAATGGATTGGGCCTTCTAATGTGGTACATTTAGTTATTGATAATGCAACTAACTATGAAACACGAAGAATTACGCAAGAGAGAGATATAGGCACATCCTATTGGTCTCCTTGTGTAGCCCATTGCAAATTTGTTGTTGAAAAGATATTGGAAATGCCTCATTTTGGTAGAGCAGCCCACCAACCGGTAGCTTCAAAGTGACTATTTTTGTATATAACCAGTATTTTCTCGCATCCTTGGTTGAGAAAAAGAGATGGTTGGATTATGCGGTCGGTAAACCTCACTTTTGCCACCGAGTCTTTATTAGTTTAAAGAGTATTCATGATCATAAGCATGAGCGTGCAAGCTTTTGGTGACAAGTAGCGTACTGACGAGATAGCAGATTATACGCCAAAGTGCTCTACATCGGAAAAGGCGGCGATGATATTATCTTAGAAAATAAATTTTGGGGACGATTGTTTGCTTTATGGTGAAGATTCGCAGCGTACCTATAAGTATTGTGGATAGCTGACGAAACACCATCACTTGGTTATGTTTTATGAAGGTATGAATAGAATTCATAAAGGAAATCATGCCTACTTTTGGGAAACAAGAAGAAGAAGTTTTACACTCCATATATCAATATGTGAGCCCGGTAGATGAAAAGCATTTTAGTAGAGATATTTATGTCATGCGACTTACTAGAAATCCGAGCACTAGGTATGGAGACAAAGTAATGGATGAGATAGAAAAGATAGCATTTCAGTGCTATATTAACTGTCTAAGGTATGGCAGTTTCGAACCATTTATTGATACTCCATAAATTGTCCATGGTCTCTTTGAATGCGATTTAAAGACAGGCATGTGTAGAGAGCCTAATGATAGTGGGAAGAGATAATGCATGAGATCTCTCTGTATGTCGTGACCCGAAAAGAAAGGTCTTCGGCCGCCAGTGAGCGATTGGCTTGCTTATAAAGTAAAGAGACCCCGTGAATGTTAATCATTAAACATCATCATCATCTTACATGTATGGCTTTTTAATTAATAGTTTACATTATGTTATTTGATTTAAAAGATGAATGGTGAAAGCTAGTTTGGTTATGATGATCCAATTTTGCAACTTAATTAAGCTATCCGGCTTTTAAACGCAAACCACTTCCTCTTCTAGATGTATGACGCCAATGGGAGTCATCGAGCCGCATTCACACAAAGAAAAGAAATAGATTAGAGCATCAAAGACTCAATGACATTGTTTTTGCATCATATAATCTCTGTCTGAAGAATAGGTATGTTAACTTTCGTATATCATTTCAAGAATTATTATTCAATTTAAGCAATTATCACTATGTACTACTATATGTCTAGCATCATCATAGAGAAGAGAAGTTATTATCCAATTGACTATGAGCACATTGATGGGGTGGATTTTGTGTTGGAATAAGAGGAATCATCTCCTCCCGAACTTGATTATGATGTGACTATAGAAGAAGCAATGTATGTGAATGATGCTATTCTAATACTTGATTATGATCATATTCAAGGTTAGTGATAAGTTTCTAGTATATAAAATACAAGTTATAAGTTTCCCAAGAAACAAAATTTTTCATAACATTAATACTTGTATTTTTATTTCTTTATTTAGATGAGATTGTCGATCAAGTATTGAATTTAGAGTCATTCGTTGAAGTCGGTAATGCAAGCAATGATTCAGAAGATTTGCCATTAGGAGGGGCTCCTAATTATGACAATCGTGGCGTGTATCCAAGTTTATAGATTTGAGCATATTTTTGTGAAATGTTTCAACTTTCAAGTTTATGTTTTAATTTATAAATATTGAACAATTTTATGTTTGTCAATTATGGATTATTTAGTTGTTTATTTCATGTTTATATTTTAATTTATGGAGATTTGAACAAGTTTATGTTTATGGTATTTGATGTATTTGAATTTATGAAGATTGAATATTTTTATGCTTCTTTTTTATGGATTTTAGTTGTTTATTTCTTAGTTGAATATTTTATGTCAATCGATTTTGTACTAGTTTATTTTATGTTATTTTGGTGTATAAGTGTATTTCACATTTTAAATGTGGTATACTTCAATATTTATTTTCTATGTAGAATACTTGCACAAAGTTTTAAAGTTATGTTTTATATATATATTCTTCAATATTTGATAATCACCATTACAATCTAAAATTTAAATTAGTAATAAAATTGTTGACAGCTGAACCTTGACCCCTAATCTAACCTTTCTCCGAGTTGGTGCCCGATCCTGAGTGTGAGAACATTGCTTTTTCTCACTTTGCAAAATGATGGTATATCCTCTATCTCTTATCTACCTCGAAATGATAAATATAATACTGGTTAGACATTTATAAATGAGGTTTTCACAAAGAATAAGCTATATGTATTGTGTGTGACATAACTATGGCGCAAAGTACGTGTCGTCAATAAGCAAAGTAAAGTGATAACAAAGCATCAATCTCATGAGGAGTGTACAAATATCTATTAAGTAGTAAGATTATCATAATTTACTCTTATTAAGACAATCAATTAATTTGTTATTTTAGTTATGAAGTCCCATCAAACTAGGAGAGCCAAATATCATTATACAAAACCTAGGATTGTGGAATCACTTTCAACTCCCTTTGTGACGTCTCTTATTTTAAATACCTTGTCTTAATGAGTAAATTGTTATCTTAGAGTCTTTCATAATCTAATCTCCACAAAGTCAATTAGGCATTAGTAATCGCAATTTACCATTAATCCTATGAATTATCTGTAATTAAGATTATTAAGCACTAATATTAAAATGGTTAAGGTTTATGGGTTTATTCCTATCCACATAAACAAACTGAGTTAAATTAATCTATGCTATTTGATCTATGGTCTTCTCATAAGTTTACTCTCTATGTTCATTTGGGGCACTGATCAACTCAGATGATTTGAATAGAAAAGCATCAATGGGGATACAGAATTAAATAAACAGCTTAAAATAATTACAATTAGTAAGAACAAGAAAGACAAAAGAATAGTTCAAATCACATTATGAATTAAAGGTTATCACGCGTCCTACAAAACTATTTAGTTCCTTAATAGTTATCAAGATCAGAATTGAATAATCAATTAACATAAAAGAAAGAGGAATGGAAGAAGCTCTTGCATCTATTCTCCTCTCTATCTCCATGATCCTCGTCCCTTCTTGTTAATCTTTGCCCAAGCTTCTTCAATTTAACCGACCAAAGGTGGGTGATTCACCAAGATATGTGATCCTCCTCTATAGGTTCTAGGATGATCTCTCCTCCAATATTCAGCTACTACCTTTATGGGTGATTTGGTATCTTAGTTTTGGCTTTGGATATAGCTTGGATAATCTTGATTGAAACATTATCTCCTTAGAAATATTGGAATCAAGAATTCTATAATCTTAATTGTATATCATCTTTGTGGACCCCACCCTTTTATTAAACCTTCTCCATTGGATTTTGTTTTACATACGTAGTTTTCTTTTTCTCGCTCTTATCCTTAGTAACTCCTGAATCTCGATGATCTGATTTTATCCTGCAGACTGACGCATGATCACACCTTTAAGTTAATTGTTTGGTTTTTTTTGTTTGTGTTGGGGGTGGGGTTTTGGTGGTGTGGTTTGTGGTGGGTTGTTGTTTTTTTTCTTGCTATGTGTTATGTGTTTTTTTTGGGTTGTGTGTTTGGTTTACTATCGGATCTATTGTTCTACTGATCTCTTATAGTTTATGTTGTGGTAATAAAGTATTTCAGCACTTGCCCAACACTACAACCCAATTCTTATCACATATACGCATAGCGCCCGCTATGATACTTTGTCTCATGCTTATGTACCTTTGGATCTTGTTGTAGAGATGGGTGTTTATCTATCACAAGTTGATTATCAAAGCAGTACTCATCGCACTGACCTAGTTTGCCAGTTTCGATGAATATGGGTTTCTCATCCTGCTGGTGATGTAAGGTCTCGTTGTTCTATGTAGTTTGAGTGTTATAGAGATGTGAATAATGTTTCGAAGACGCGTATCCATTTATCTTGATGGATATGTGTTCAGTGTGAGCTTTGCAGTTGCCTATAGCTATAGTATGTTTAGCTATAGTTATATATTTATGTTTTATGTATATATATAGGTCTTCCTATACTCTAACTTTGTTCTTTGGATTATTTTGTCTCTCATCAATAAACTTTATTTGTGTACGGATCTAGTTAGGGATGCATATTTGTTCATTTGTTTAGCGATATAGGTTCCTTCAGTCGCTCTTTTAAGATTTTTGATCAGTTCTCGTTTCCCTTAAAATGTGAGATGTCTTCATTTTATAGGGCAATATATACTGCACCTGTTCTTGGGCCTCGAGTTGGATTTAATCCATGTTCGGAATAGATTAATCGTGCAGATAGCTAGGGCAGAAAACATCTCGTGCGAGATATTCTCTAGACGTACTATTCTTATAATTCTTGCATAAGACCTTTTTGAGTCTCATTCCTTGTACTTGAGTTGAGTTCTCTTGTATCCTCCTGAAGAGCATTAGTTTTGTGATACGACCAATCATCCCTATGCGAAAATCTCATATGTATTTCACCTCCATAAGCCACTTTTCAATATTGGTCGATCACTCGCTAAGCACTACAAGAAAGCTTAGTGTTTACAAGCAATTATTAGAACTCGAATTTATTTTTGCTTGTAATGCTGACAGTCGGGACAGCGTTCAATACTAATGGTTTTAACATGATCTTACTGACAACTGACTTACAACCGGCCTTTTAAAAATATAATTTATTAAATATTAAAAATATCCGCTTTTAATCTGTCCTAATAGAGGAGACCCAGAAAGCGGTTAGGAATTAATTTTATATTTAAATATTATTAAATATTATATCCGTTTCTAATAGAAAGGGACCAAACGGATTTAAGAATTAATATTTTATTTAAATATTATAAAATACCGTTTTCATCCGTTGCTAATAGAGTGACTAAAACTAATTTAAACATTAATAACTTTTATTTAAAGATTATTAAATATTATAAAATATCCGCTTTTTAACTCAAGCTTTCTAATAGAAGGGACTCATTTCTAATCCTTTGTATATTACAAACGGATTAGAAACAAATTTAATAATTAATATTTTATTTTATATACTTTTGAAATTTCTTAAATAATTTATTTTACTCAATATTATTCTAGTAATATAAATATTAAGATATACTAGTAAATTTAAACTTGTAAAGCTGTTAAACCGAATTGAGTGCAGAGCTCTAACTAATACTAAGATTCTTTTAAAATATTAAAACCTGAAAATTAAATATTTAAAAATATCAAATCAGTGTATACTTTATATATAATGAAGATAATTCACTAAAACCTTATTTGACCGTCCGATTTATAACCCGCGTTTCATCTGACCCGTCCATTCACATCTTCGTCGGTCTGTTTCTCACCCTATCCCTTTCTCTGAAAGCTAAAGTTTCAATCCTCTCAATGGCGGCGACAGACGAACCCTCTGATCACTCCTCGTTTCCATCATATTCGGTAAACCATTCGGGTAGATCTCACTGCAAAATAGGTTTTGATCTGGTTCTACTTTTCTCTTTGTTGATTTGCTTGTTTTGATGCGTTCTCAGATGATAATGGCAGTGCCGCTGAAGCCAGAGAAGTCTAAGTAGTGCTCGTAGGTGCCATCGTCGCCGTCGTCTTCTTCTTCAGCGTCGCCGTTGGAGCTCAAAGCATAGCTCTTGCCCTCATCGAAGTTTGGGTTCGATCTTTATAATCTTATCCTCTGTTCATCTAGGGTTAGGGTTTTAGTGTTTTTTTTTTTCAAAATGTCTGATTTGGTTGGGGTTTGATCTGCAGGTTTGATTTTCACTTGGTACAATTCTTCTTTGCTTGCATGCCTTTAGGTATTTCTCTACATTTATTTAATTTCTCTTTTTTACCATTTTGATTTCTTTGTTTTATGGATTTATTGTTTTCATCTTAGCTGTTTATCTGGTGGCTCAGTATGCGCGCTATGAAATTAGAAGGATGGAAACGGTAATTGCTATTCAATTCTTTGGTATCTTGTTTATTAACTCACTTTGTTCTCCCCTTTTTTTTTGGCTTTTTGTGTTCTAATTCATATCTCTCTTTGCCACTTTTATTTGATCAATTTATGAGATGATGAATTTTTGGATAATAATTAGTTCTGATGATTGAAAAAAAAAACCTAGAATTGGAAGGCAAGGTATCCTTGAATCTAATATTACTAGCTTTTACTCACAATGTAGCTGATTATGAGTGCCAAACTACTAGTTTGAGCTGTTTTAGCTTTAATTCCTATGGGTTGACATGTATCTGGACATTTTGGTTTAGGATTGTGATGATTTAGATTCTAGAGCATGTATCTAGTATGATAAATTCTTAGTCAATTGAGACACTTTTAGTGTGTTCTATTTATTTGAAACTCTCTCGGTTTCATATGAACCTTTTTAGGAGTTCCGCATTGGAGGACAAAATTGGGCTCGGAAGGTTTTGTTGTAATTCTTAATGCTATAAAAATCTTAATAAGGGAGTTTGTTTGTTTTCGAGGTTGAGGCCAGCAATACCAAAGCAAGCAATGTTCAGTAGGTGAAGAGGTCTCACGTGATTGCGCTTTTTCTCCAGCTTCGACAATGCAAAGACAGTGAGGACTGATTTCTCTTCTGGGAGCAATGATGGGGGATGATAATGGACGAGGCATCACCATTTTTAAACCAGTATAGTAGTCACCGTGAGATCTCCGGCCCTTCCTTTTTCTCTTCTATATCTCTACAAGTGATCCAAGTTCTTGTTCTAATTTTGATCGTATAAATGGTATTGTTTTTGTTAGATCCGGAGATGAGGCCTTCTCGATGGTGTCATTGATGTGTTTTGGTGTTTTTTCTTGGATTTTTGTTATTAGATTCATAGTTTTTCTCTTTAAATTCTCACTGTTAAGATGATTTTTATGATTGAAATTAAAGGAATGGTCATGAACTTGATTACATCTCAAATGTTTTCATTGAAGTGTTTAATCTTTGATGATAAGATTGATAGTAATGGCTTTGATCTTTCTTAGTTTTTGCCGAATCCCTCGAGCATTTTTCGTGTTTCCTATGAACCATGCATTAGCTATTACTTGTCGATTTGCAAGTGGCAATTGATTTGCCTCGCTTTAATTCCTCAAGTTACATTGCCATTGTTTTGATGTTGTTTTTGATCATATATGATGACTTTGAGCTAAGATTTTATGTGCTTTATGTGGAAAGGCGTTTTTGAGAATTAGAATTGTTTGTATTAGTATAAGAATGGTAAGGTCATGAATTGGAGTCTTCTATTATGATGTATTTGTTTAGTTTGATTCATCATTTAAGACCCATGAGGTGCAATGAATACCGTAAGTGTTTTATGAATATATATAAGAATGTAACATCATATTGAAGTATAAGAATGAGGACAATTAATTAGAGTGAATGCATTTAGAAATGGCGTTTGTTGCCTTGGGGTCTTGCTTTTGATGTATTATTTTGTTTTTCAACTGTCTCTATTAGAGCCTATAATATATAGTTTTAGGGTATTCAATGCCTTATTGGGAGGGATTATATATATAGATTCATTTTTGGATACTCTCTTTGAAAATTCACATGAACTTGTGCACTCTGCAAACTGAGACATTATTCTTAACATTCTCTTATGTTTTGCTTAATATCCTCTTCTCATCTGTGTTTCTCTTAGCGGATACGACTTGGAATCGAGCATCGATCCCGAGTACTTGTAGGACTCCGTCTCTTATTTATTGCTTTCCATGCCTGCGAAAGGAGTATAGAAGTCCTTTTCTCTGTTTTCTCTCTTGAGGAAGGTGCTGCCAGTTTATAAGTAAGTTTTTAAACATGCTTCTAGCTATTGTTTATTCATACATATTTGTTTTCCCCTTTTCTCAATCTTAATAAGTTAATTTAATTATCCACAGGGAAGTTATCGATGAGTTAAATGCGGCTGGTGCCACCTGGATTCAATTTGATGAGCCACCCTTGTCCTTGATCTTTAATCTCACCAATTGCAGGCATTCACTGAGGCCTACTCAGAACTAGAATCATCATTTTCTCGCTTTGAATGTGTTGATTGAGACCTACTTTCGCTGATGTTCCTGCTGAGGCATTTAAGTCAGTGGCCATGCTTATCTCATGAATTTTTTCTATGTTTTCCTGTGTGTAATCTTATTTCTCAACTTTGTTGTTTTAAGATGATTACTGGTTTGAGTGGCATTTCTGGTATTGGTTTTGATCTTGTGCGTGGAACCCGGACCCTTGACACGATTAAAGGTGGGTTTCCATCTGGCAAAGTTCTTTTTCTTTGAGTTGTAGATGGAAGGAATATTTGGGCTAATGATCTCGCTTCTTCCCTTAGCACACTTGAAGGCCCTTGAGGCTATCGTGGGCAAAGGTATTCATACTTGCATATGAAAAGAATTTTCATCTATGTATATGCTTTCATTGGTTAATGAACTTTACTTATTTGTTTAACAGACAAGCTTGTTGTTTCGACCTCCTACTCACTCATGCACTCTGCTGTTGATCTTGTAAATGAGACCAAGCTCAACAGTGCAATCAAATCATGGCTCTCTTTTGCCACACAGAAAGTTTTTGAAGTTAATGTAGTGGCCAAGGCATTGGTTGGTACCAAGGATAAGGTACAGAGTACTCTACAACTATTATTTTGTGTTACTCCATTTTTTTTATTCTTCTTGTTTCTTTGTTATAGGGAATAACTCTAGAATAATTCTGCCTTCCTCCTCTAAAACTAGCAAACCGTATGTTACTTTCCCAAATTTGCTAATTGTGTGCATGAATTCCAAATATACCCCTTTGTTGCAAAAGCTTCCCTGATTTAGATTCCTCCACGGACAACAAAAATCCAGGATAACCTTGCTTACCCCATTGGTTTATTACCACTGTTATTATTATTGCTTTTCTTTATTGTACTTTTAGGTAATTAGGCCAGTAAATTTCTTCTATCCATTGGATGAGCTTCGTAAATGTTGTCATTTACATGGCTTTCCAATGGAGCCGACTCTATAATTCGATTTAGTCTTTGTTGTACGAGGAATGGTCGAATTTCTAATTTTCATTCTCTTGCTATTTGTTATTTTTTTGCAGGGCTTTCTTCTCATCAATTACTGCTGCTCGGGGCTTCAAGAAAAATCATCTCCTAGAGTTAACAATGAGGAAGTTCGAAAGCTATAAGTTCTTGATTACCCATATCTACTCGTGTGAAGTGAGCTTTGTCAAAAAGCTAACCTTACATTTTTAGTACTCAAGTTGCCGCTTTTGAAGGGGCTTTGACCACGTCGGGCCACTCCTCGTTAGTGCCAGTTGGATGCCCGCAGAAGAATTTGAATCTTCCAATCCTTCCTACTGCTACCATCGGGTTCATTCCCTCGAACAATGGATCTCCGCAGAGTGCGGCGTGAATACAAGGCGATCGATTGGGAACTCTTCATTAAACACACAACTCACTGTGATAATTTAATCCTTCTATTCTTATGATAATAAATTGTTTTCAATGATATTCCTTTGTCACGGGATCTCGAAGAGGAGTATGTGCAGCCATTAGTGAAGAAATCAACAAAGTTGTCGAGTTGAGTGAGGAGCTTGACATTGATGTCCCTGGTCCATGGAGAGCTTGAGGTGAGTTCAATTCTAAATTGTAACTGCAATATAATGTTCTAAGGTATGAAACTTTTTGTGAAAGATAATTAATTTTCGATTTACTTTTTTCACAGAGGAATGACATGGTCGAGTACTTGAGGGAGTAACTCATGGGCATTACATCTCGTTATCGGTTGGGTGCAATTATATGGGTCACGATTTGTGAAGCCACCCATCATCTATTGTGATGTTAGTCGGTCAGAAAGGCGATGACGTATTACGGTGCTCGATAGCGCGAGCATGAGCCGATAAGTGCACGGGCGATATGAATGCGAGCGTTCTTTTCCCATATGTTGAGCGTTATTTTTCTCGGGTTTTACTGTCACGTGTGTTTTTATGTTACTTTTATGCAGGGTTGGGTTGTGAAACCATTATGAAGGAAAGAAGCCAATGTGGATCACAATGCACCGATTTTGGAGGAAATCTTCCTAAAGTTCAAACGCGAAGATATGAGTAGGGTGCGAGATGTTAGAGTGTGTGCCAACATCCCCATATTTGAGTTAGCACAACCATTTGGAGAGGCACAGAGCGCTCGCACTCAAGCGTTCGACTTATGCAAATGAGACCAAGATCTCCATCAACCTATCCGTCGTCGAAAAGCAAAAGCGATCCACGGCATAGCGTAGTGCCCGTTTATGTTACCTCGATGAAAAGTGGATTCGGGAGTATTTTTCTTGCAGTACTCTAGCGAGTGTTCTTGTAGCAAAAATGTAGCGATTCTTGTTCACCAGTAGGCGAAAATGAGCGGTTCGGAGAATCCATGCAGGGCGTGTAAGTACCCACTGCGTGCGGGAAATTCCACGTAGGCGTGTGGATTCGATTCGACGACTATTTAAAGTCGATTCGACTGCAATTTTCACGATTCTTTTCTTACGTCTTTTTCCCCGACTTGAGAGAGGGTTCGGCTGGGGTTTTTTGAGAGGTATTGGCTAGGGTTTTTGGAGAGGTTCTACGGCTCCGACATTGTCGTTCCTTTGGAAGAAGGTTGGTAAGGGAGCTTCATCGTGACGTATCCTATCTAGAGACGAGGGAATCTTTTTACTGACGAGTAGAGGGACTTCCACAAGGCCATCGACATGACTATCGAGGGGTTTCTCTATGGATTCATTGCTTTTACATTCTATTTCTTTTGATTGTCTCTAGCTCCATAGAGAGCTAAACCCCTAGTGGATATGGGTATTTGTGAACCCTAGGATGTATTTGTTTCATTGAATCTCTTTATTATGCTTTCAATTAATTGATGTTTGTTGTGAGTTCTAACCAGATACGTTTGATTGTATGAACATTTCCTCATAAGTGATACTAGGGTTGAGAGTTCTTATTGTAACTTTGTGAGTGACACTACCAGCGGCGTTAGAAAAAAGCTAGGTTGGAGAGGGTTGAGAGGGTGAGTCGAGAGGTGCAGAGCGTCTTCTTTCCCTCTCGACGTGATAGATTCACATCCGTTCTCGAGAGTTATTTTGCATCATAATAGAGTTAATGGTTTAAGGGATGACCCCATTTGCGGGGCAATGGTTGCCGTCTGTGAGGCGTTGAAGTGATCTTAGTATTTAGGGCTTAATCGTGGTTGGGGACCTTCCACCTGAACCAAAAAGGTTGAGGTCCCTATAACTAGGAAGAGATTTATCACTTGGAATCCCTAGAGCTCGTTGCAACTCTGATTCGAGTCACGGTGAGAGGTTATCTAATCTCTCCTCCAGGACATGCATAGAGTTAGGCATAGTTAACCTTAGATTTGGGACTATGTATTTAAGGATTTCCACGATTCACCATTGCATTAATTAGGAAGCATAATAGAGGGTTCTTGCACTTGAAACGATTGTCCTAGGCGGAGCGTTATCCGAGACTCTCATCTTTATCGATTCGCCTTTACCTCGCCTTTACTCGTGCTCTCTTACTTGTTGTTTTACTTTGTGATAATTGAATCATTGTCACCTTATCACTCTCGATCTTTCACGTAGCTAAAGAAGCAGTTAAGTGTTTTTATTCCCTACATCCTGTGGATTCGATCTCGCTCATCAAGGGTTATTACTTTGACAAACGCACATGACACTTGCGGGATATACGTAAAGGGGACCTTGTCAAGTTTTTGGCGCCGTTGCCGTGGAGTAGGCGTTTAGAGATACTTTGTACTTTGTTTTCTTAGCTATTTCACCATACATTCTATTTCATATCTTCTTATTCTATCATCGTTCTAATTTCTTTTTCTTTTTCTTTTTGGTTTGTAGCTCGGGGTTATAACCTGGGGAATCCTCGATATTGATTGAAGGAGATCTGAGCTTGAGACGTGACACTTAGAAGAAAGGGAAAGGGGCACATGCGAGAACAGATCCGATTTAGGTGATTTGGAAGTGGAAGAATCGAAAAATATGGTAGAGCAGAATGAGCAACGACGAACATTATCCGATTATGCGGACCTTACGGTGTTAGGGACACGATCGGTATTGTGCGCCCCGTTACTGACTCGAACTTCGAGCTGAGCCCAGATTCATCCACATGTTGCGAGCAATCCGCGACAGATTGATGGTTTGGCGATGAAGATCCAAACGATACGTATAGAGACTTTCTTGAGGTGTGTGATATGTTGATGATAAAGCAGGGGTGGCGGATGATGCGATCAAGTTCTGAGCCTTCCCATTTTTCCCTAAAGGGAGGCGGGCCGGTGGCTACGCTCTTTACCTGAGGCGTCGATTACCACGTGAGAGGAGATGGTAGAAGCTTTTTACGGCTCGTTATTTTTCAGCCGGGAAAAATGAGTAAAAGCTTAGGAGCGAGATCTCACGTCCTTTGTTCGGGTTGGAATTGGAGTCTCTATTGCGAGACATGGGAAAGGTTCAGGAGCTCCGAGAAAGTGTCCATGCAACACGGATTCGGGATGGTTTGAACCGAGTACAAGCGACTCTTGGATGTGGCGTAGGAGGTACCTTAGGTATGCAAGACCATGATGAGGGCTGTCGGTTAATTGAAGAAATGGGCTTAAACACGCTACCCGATGGAATGCTAGGGAGAAGAAAAAGTGGCGGTCTCCATGAAATAGATGCGTAACCGTCTTTTGGCTCAGTGGAAAATTTGAGTAGAAGTTAGATCTTCTAACTTCGAATAGAGTGGCGACCGTGACTAATTGCATCGGGTGTGGTGGAGGACATGCTCCCTCCGATTACGCGATCTCTATCGGTGATGTTTCTTCGGTGGAGAAGCGTTGATTTTTGTAGGTAATGGCATGAGACCTCAAGGAAAACCACATAGCAATACCTACGATACGGGTTGGAAGAATTATCCCGATTTCTCATCGAGTAATCGGGGGTCCACAAAAGGCCGTGGGGCCGCTGGGTTTCAACAACAACAACAAGCCCCTCGGTGGAAAACAGCAGTCTGGGTTTGGAAATCCGAATGAATGACTTAGGGAAGCACTTGACTAGATTTGAGAAATGCTGCAAATACAAGGGTTTGAATCGAGTCGAGGGGCTACGCTGCCATACCACGCGCCTCTTTGCATAACCTTGAAAAATCGGGTGGGGGAAAAATTGAAAGTCTCTCTCAAAAGGCCACATGGAAGCTTGTCGAGGCGATACATAGACCCAGATCCTAGAGAGCACGTGAAGGCGATCGACTTTGAGAAGTGGTCGTGAGGGTTGAAGGTAGGCTTCGGTGAGAAGCCAAAAGAATACACACCGAGGTTATAGAGGTAGAAGATTGAACAAAAGAGTAAGAGGTGGCACCAGCCGCCTTTCAAAGCCAAGAATCCCTTATCCCTCTAGATTGAAAAAATAATGAAGGGGATGAATAGTGCGAAGTTCTCGAGTTTGTTCAAGCGACTCCACATCAATATTCCTTTTTGTTGAGGCATTTGTCCCAAATGCCTAAGTATGCTAGTTCTTGAAAGACTTGTTGACTAACAGAGGAAGTTGGAGAAAGTGCTTGGTGATTTTTAGATGCTTCATGCTCGGGCGGTAATGCAAAGAACATGCCGAACAAGAAAGAAAGACAGGAAGCTTCATCGTTCCGTGTAATATTGGCAATCTAGGTAAAGGAAATGGCATTGGTAGACTCGGGGGCAGATGATCGGCGTTATGCCATCACACCTTCTTTCAAAAAGCTAGGCTTGGGCGAGCCTAGGCCTACTCGGGATGACTTTGCGACTAGCGGAGCGAATAGTGTGACATCCGAGAGGAATCATTGAAAGAGCGTGCTTGTCGAGGTGGACAAGTACATTTTTCAGTTGACTTTGTGAGTGCTGGCCGTCGATGAGGATGCGGATGTACCTTTGATACTTGGGAGACCGTTCTTGCGGACTTCAAGGCATTGATTGATATGGACGGCGTGAGAGCTAACTTTGAGGGGTTGGAGATGACAAGCTCACATCTTGCCTTCTTTGAAGCCATGCGGCGTTCTCTTGATTTCGATGACACTTTATACTTTCTGAGACACTCGCGATGAGATTGTTGATGAATACATCACGAAATGTTCAATCCGGACCCATACGAGGGTTTGTTCGACCAAGAGGAGGATTATGAAGAAGTAATGATGCTTGGTTCGACGGAAGAAGTACCATCTACCCCAGGGATCTTCAAGAAGGTGCTCTGGAAAATGAAGAGGGCTAGGAGACGCCACCAGAAACACTCCAAGGCTATTAGAGACATCCGTAAACCGAAGGAGTTGGATGAACCCTCTATCCTCAAGAGACTTTGCACATCATGCTTTCAAGTCATGGGTAAGAGGGAAACCTTCATCTATGAACCCCCGTGAGGTAAGACAATGTAGGTCAAGCTTAGTGATGTTAAACAAGCACTTCTTGGGAGGTAACCCAAGTGTTTACTGTTTTCTTATCTTCTAGTTTAGTTTGTTTGCATGAATAATTTGTTTAAGTGTTGGTGTCTTGAGTTTTAGATGCTTGTGCTGAGATTTTCTTGTGGGCTTTGAGTATTCATCATGTGTTTTCATGTGGAATTGGAGAAGTTATGTCGTTTGAGCTTTATTCCATGTTTTTCGCTGGTAAAACTTGCATACTAGGGCAGGCTTTGAGTGTGTAAACATGTTTAGAAACTTTCTGGAGAGCCTGCAGGTTTTTCTAAGGCATCCAGTGAAAACGCATGGGCGTGTGGAATTTCCGCACGCTCGTGGATTTGTATTGCGAGCTCATCCAGAGAAGGCACAGGGGCTTGCGGCTGCCCCTGTGAACGACCATGTGAATATCGCACGCCCGTGGGTAATTTCCACACGGGTGTGTGATTTCCTACAAAGTTTGTCAAATTATCCCGAGAGCGCAAAGGGGCGTGAACTCGCACCTGTGGGTGACCTTGTGAAAACCGTACGGGCGTGGGTAATTTCACACTTGCGCCGTGCGGATCTTAGCGAGAGTCTCGCCGTCCCAAGAAGACACGGGGCGTGCGCTTGCCCTCGTGAGTTGAGATTGATGAATGTCCACGCCGTGCGTGATTGCGCCGAGGCGTCGCACACTGGGAGATTTTCTCTCATATGTCAGAAGCGATCGCGTCGGGCGTACTGCCCTGTTTATCGGGGCGCCGCAGGCGTGCGTAATTTCCCTAGCGCCCATGGAGGTGCGTTCGAGCTGAGTTTCACCCTGAGGCCTTGCGGTGTGCATGCGCCTGTGGAGCTCTCTTAATGAGGCACCGCGGGTATGGAGTAATTTTCCAGCCGCCCGGTGTGGATGCGTCAGAAAGGCAAGGGATCGATTTTCTTTTTAAAGAGGAGTCGTTTCTTTCCTTGTTCATATCCTCTATTCCTCGAGAGCAGCTCACATCATTCCCTGACTTCCTTGTGTCAATTTGGTAGAGTTATTGAGAGGTTTTCCGGCCGAATCTTAAGTTTCTCATCTCAACTCTTCGGTGACCCTTCTTTTTACATTTTCTTGATTTCTTCGTCAATTCTATGATTTAATTCGATGAATCTTGTCGGAATACTCTTCGCTTCTTGATTAGGGGATTAGTTATGTTTAGAACAAAGTTAGAAGTAGTTTTAAGATTTATTTTTGGATTTTTAAGGCGTGGCCGTGCGGGTTTTTCACGCCTCGTGGATCGACTGCGGGCGTGCGAGAATTCCACGGCGTGTGGAATTCTGCGATGAATGCTGTCGTCTTGTTTGACCGATTTCTTCTCAAATTTTCTAGATTATGGCACCCCGATCTAAAAGCAAGGCGATAAGCGGCAGCGTGAGTCATCTTAAAGTGCGAGGACATGAGTTTCGCCATTCAGAGACACGTGGGGTTCGTTTTGAAGCGGTAGTCGAGCTTATTTTAGGCAGACTCGATTCCTTGATATGGTATCTTGAGAGATACATGGCGAGGGAGGCAGGTTGGCAAAGCGAGGTCGAGGGATCTCGTATCGATAGGGTGGTTGGAGCGGTTATTGACTATTAGAGAGCCATCCATACGAGAGCTTGCACTAGAGGTCTTGTCATCATTTGATTTCGATAGATCCTATTCGAAAGCTTTGTGCAGTGTGATGCCGTTCGGTTTCGGAACATTTTGGACACCACCAAAGCTTGAGCGTTACTTAGTTTTTAGTTCTACTTTGCTTGTATAAGGAGGCATTCACAGACACTAAGGAGTACTCTCAGTTACCGACTGATTATCCTGGAGCCTTGACCCCACATAGAGCTTACAAAGTGCTATGTGGTCAGGGTCAGTACGAGCCGGGGGTGTCCAAGGCTACATGCCTTTCACGACATGTATACAGATATTTACATGCCATCATGAGTAGGTCGGTCAATGGCCGTGGTGATATCTTCGGTGTTACGAGCCGAGCGGGGAACTTCTATACTTGTACTTTCGATGGTGCGGTAGCGTCTTGATTCACTTAGGACACATTATGGCAAAGTACATCAGATATCAGGGCCATTATGCTAGATTGGGAGCGATCTTCTCGGGCCCCTACATTACGAGATTAGTCTTTCGGGCATGGGTCTCTTGGATCGCGATTTGTGGGGCTGAGAAGGCAGTATACCTATCACCGTGAGTTTAGAGACATCGAGATTGATGGGCGTGGTCGTAGAGTTCGAGACGGGGGTTTATGTATTGGTGCTACCCGACTCGGAGGATGGTCGAGGGTGAGGGTGATCATGCCGAGGGGCTTCCGACTGCTCCCCGGCCTCGGTCGGCACCGATAGAGACGAGGCACCTTCGAGGGCGCGCTCCCGTGACGTATGTTTTCGAGCATCTCGAGTCCATGATCGCTTGAGAGCTCGAGTGCGAGTGAAAGTGATCTGGGCTGAGGTGGGCGAGGGCTCGAGCGCGAGATTGCCGAGGTATGGAGACTCACGAGCCACTCAGTCTGCTAGAGTTCATGGCATGTTTTGTGACGTATTACAACGGATCTTAGGCGAGACATCACCTCCTCATTTGTCTTGCGCAGGGACTCCTCGGCCCCCTCGGCATCTCCTCCGCACCCCCATTCTCTATACCAGCACCGATGGATCCACCTTATGTTTCCCACCACCAGCGTGATATGAGAAGAGGCGGCGGAGGCGCGACACAGCATTTGACTTTATTTTTCTGCATTTTATTTTAGACTTGTTCGCTCAGAAAGGATTCTCCTTCTGAGTTTATTTTCATTTTGCGATTCGAGGTTGTATTCGTTTGCTATCTTTTATATATACTCGGGGTTATTTTTGTTTATATGAGCTTAACTGAATCCCTCGTATATGCGTCGCGAGATGGTGCTTGTCATTTGGGGAATTGAGACTTTTGATCAGTAGACGCGGCTAAAGTGCTTTGGCACTTAGCGTGTGAGTTTGCTAACTCGTTGGAACACTACTCCCAGGATTTAGCTTCATCAAAAGCGAGACACTAGGAATCGGGGGAGTATTGTTTTTAAAGTGCTTCTCCCACGTTTGCTTTTTGATTTATATCCATTATAAGTGAGCTTGCACTGTACATTGGGGACAATGTACAACTTGAAAATGTGGGGGAGTTTCATAGTGCACACACCCTTTTTATCGTTCTTGATTGATATACATGCTCATATAGCTAATGGCGGTTCACCTTAGTTGCATTGATTGTATTCTTGAGTTTAGGAGAATTTTTAACATTAAATATCTTCATGCTCTAGTTTTATTTGAATTTTTAGGAATTTTTGCCCGATTTACACTCACTGCACTGCTCACTCTTTAAAACTCTATTGGAAACTCATGTTCGATGTTAAAGGGACTAGTTATAGTTGTTTCTTGTGTTAAATTCTGAAAAAAAAAATGATGAAAAGAAAGAACATAATAGTTTTCTAGTTTGTTTTGCATTTTGGGTGCAAAGAGCTACCACCTATGTAGTATGAAGCTACTCTCATAAGTCGGATACTAATTATGCCCTAATGAGAGAAAGAGCTATCTCATAGGATGAGTGAAAGCTACCACTCCGGTAGAAAGAGCTACCACCTCGAAAGTGTGAAAGGCACCTTAGCGGCAGCTTGGGAAAGGATTACCTTAGAGAATGTGTGAAGCTACTACCATCTTTAAAATTTTGTTACTTTCTTTTTATAGATAAATAAGTCCCTTATACTTAGAGCTTTGAGGAGTATACCTTGGGTTGACTTGAGTGAGTCCACACACTTTCACGATTTCGGGTTTGTTGTCTTTTTTTTATTCAAGTTTTTAACTAGAGCTTCGATTTTTCATATTTAGTGTTGATATTTCCCTTACTTGTAGAATGCTTTCTTTGTATATTTTGGTGAACCTAAGGCCAAGAACTTTCAATATTTTCTTCATTGATCTGCAGATGCTAATTTTTATTTGAGGACAAGCAAAAGCTCAAGTGTGGGGAGTTTGATAGAGTGCTTGTGCGATATGAATGCTGACGTTCTTTCCCTTATGTTAATCATTACTTTTCTCGGGGTTTTTACACTAATATGTGTGTTTTATGTTACTTTTTATGCATTGGGTTGTGAAAGCAGATGTATAGAAGGAAAAAGCCGATGCTGGATCTAATGCACCAATTTTTGGAGATCTTGCTAAAGATTCAAGCGTGAAGATATGAGGTCAGGTGCGAGATGCTAGAGTGTGTGCCAACCTCCCCGTATGTTGAGTTAGCACAATCATTTGGAGGGCACAAGGAGCGGTCGGACTCAAGCATTCCGACTTATGACATGGGACCAGAGATCTCCATCAACTTATGCATCATTTAAAGCATATGAGCGATCCGGCGTAGCGATGTGCCGTTTATATTACCTCGATAAAGTGGATTCGGTAGTATTTTTAGCGATCTTGTTCATAAGCCGGCTAAAATAGCGGTTTCAGGAGAATCCGTGCGTGTGGAAGTACGCCCGTGCGGAAAATTCTAAAGGCGTGTGGATTCCCGATTCGACCCTATTTAAAAGCCGATTCGACCCGATTTTGGATTCTTTTCTCGTCTTTTCACTGACTTGAGAGGGTTTCGGCTAGGGGTTTTGAGAGGTATTAGCTGGGGTTTTGGAGGTTCTCTCGGCTCCGAGCATTGTCATTCCTTTGGAAGAGGTTGGTAAAGGGAGCTTCCATCGTGGCGTATCCTATCTTGGGACGAGGGGAATCTTTTCACGACGAGTGAGGACTTCCTGAGCAGATCATCGACTTCTCGGGGGGTTCTCTATGGATTCATTGCACACATTATTTCTTTGATTGTGCAGCTCATAGAGGCTAAACCCTAGTGGTGCCGGTGTTTGTGTGAACCCTAGGATGATATTTGTTTCATTGAATCTCTTTATTATTATGCTTTCAATTAATTGATGTTTGTTGTGAGTTCCAACCTTGATTCTTGATTGTATGAACATTTCCCCTAGAGTGACACTAGGGTTGAGAGTTCTTGTTGGTAACCTTGAGTGGTGACACACCACGGCGTTAGAGCTAGGTTGGAGGGGTTGAGAGGGTGAGTCGAGAGGTGCAGGACAGGTCCCATTTCCCCTTCGACATGATAGATTCTACCTCCGTTCCTCGGGTTCTTTGCTGGCCTATAATAGAGTGAATGATCTAAGGGATGACCCTCATCTGGGAGGGCTTAGTTGCGTGTTGCACAGGGTGAAGTGTTGAGGTGAACTTAGTATCTAGGGCTTAATCGTGGTTGGGGACCTTCAACTGGACCAAAGGGTTAGGTCTATAATTAGGAAGAGATTTATCACTTGGAATCCCTGAGAGCTCATTGCAACTCTATTCGAGTCACGAGGTTGAGAGGTTATCTAATCTACTCCTCACGGGACATGTATAGAGTTAGGCATAGTTAAGCTTAGATTTGGGACTATGTATATAAGGATTTCCACGACTCACCATTGCATTAATTAAGAAGCATAATAGAGGGTTCTTGCACTTGAAAGCTTGATTGTCCTAGGCGGAGCATTATCCAGATACCCCATCTTTATCGATTGCCTTACCTTCCTTTACTTTCTCGTTCTCTCTTACTTGTTGTTTTTCTATGTTGAGAATTGAATCATTTGTCACACTTATCACTCTGATCTTTCACATAGCTAAAAGCGAGATAAAGTGTTTTTATTCCTACTCACAGTGGATTCGATCCCGCTCATCCCAGGGATTACTTGAGCAAACCGTGCGCTTGCGAGATATGCCAAGGG
>NW_024088570.1:0-6168 GCF_009730915.1 Dioscorea cayenensis subsp. rotundata | reverse complement strand
GATTTTTTTTCTTTTTTTGGGGGATGATGATGATGTGTTGTGAGGAGATCGATGAGGGTGGTGGAGGGGATGAGAGTGTTGTGCGAACAGTGAAATTTAGGAGATGAGTGTTGTTTCTAGTGCCTGGACATGGGGATTTGGACATGGGGATTTTTTGACTTGTTTGTTTATTTATTTATTATTTATTTATTTGGTCATGGGAGTTTTTTTGGGGATTTTTTTTTTGGTTAAAAAGAAGTGAAGTGATTTGGGGATGATGTGATGTGTTGTGTACTTGTGAGGGTCTCGGAGTGGACCCTAGTGATGTTGTTGGCACGATGACTATGCTCGGTGCGTTAACTTACCATTCCTTCTGATTTATTTAATTCACGCATCATATGGTATTTTCCTCAAATTCTACTCCTTGATTTAGTTTGTGTTTTTGCCTTCCCTTTCGCTTGAGGAGTTGTCTTTGTTCTCATCCTTGTTGATCTCTTTATAAGTATGAAAGTTTGCTGCTTTATGGTGGCTTCGGCATTCTTTATATCCTTGATTAATGATAGACTTGAAATTGTTGGAGTATTGAGTATCTATAATTCTTTGGTGGGAAAAATGCCTTCTTTTTTTTTAAATAAGTTATTTAATTTGTTTTATTCTCCACTTTTGCCTCGCAATTGTTTTTTTAATAGCATGATCATAATTGTTTATGATTTCTTCGATCCAAACTCTTTTCATTTTTTTAGTAGTTAAGGCCAATTCTCTCTTTTCATTTAAAATGCCTTCTTTTCATTTTTTATGGCGCTATGCAAGCCTACAGAGAATCCATTGAATCTCTTTGGTTACGTTATAAGGTAAAAGAAATTCCTTTTGTGGTTTATTACATGATACTGCTTTCAAATCTAATCTCTTGACATCCGTAGTGGGTTGAAAAAAATTTGATGTATCACGTGAATTATACTATATGATCCGTGGAATTAAGCACATTTGACCCAAAGCATCACAATGATCTAATGTATTTAGCATTTGTTGTTCTCCTTTCCATATATGAGATATTTGAGCCCTGTAGTAATCGGCTTCGTCTTCTATCTGCTTGGTTCTTCGATGTGTATCCCTGCGAGTGGAACTTGTTTGTTATTTCATTGTATTTCGGCCATTTATTTATTTATTTTATTAACTTTGTCTATCTTGAGTTGATCATTAAATTTATATAGTATGTGCACATAATCCTGTGTGTAGTTTCTCAATTACTTACTGGTGATTGGGCCTTGTTGTGCTAGTAATATTGCTCATTTACAACTTGGGTGTTAGAGATGGGATAATGATCACTTTGCATGTGAGAAAAAAATCTGCATGCTTTAGCTTCCTGAGGTCATGTGCTGGTGGAAGCCTTGTTGATTGCACTACACTTCCTTTAGTTAATGTTCCTACTGGTGAATTACTTTGTGATTATGTATCATGATACTTGAATGACAATTTTCATAACTGCCCTCATGTTCAATTTATTTACTTTATGAAGTTTAGATGTTAACTTATTGACTGTAATCCAGAGAAGTAGCAACTCTATGCATCAAGAGGACTGTGAGGCATCTGTTTGTGATTCTGTGGCTGGTAATCAATCTGTGCTGTTGATTATTATTGCTGCTTATCATTTGGTTTATTGATGCTTACATTGTTGTTATTTTTTCATTAGATGTACATCATGAAAATACATATGAAGAGGAGGAAGGTGAAACAGGCACATATATTTTACCTGGAACACTTGAAAGTGGTGGGTCTTCAAAATTCAATCTCAAGAAGAGAAAAATCTTCCCGCAAAAGTCATATGGCACAAAATTATATGAAACTGGTGCAAATTTGTCAGGTGAACCATGCTTAGATAGTAGAATAGGAAATCAACCATTAACATTGATTGGAAAAGGACCATCAGGTGCTCTGAATGTTGGTTCAATACCGACAAAACGTTTGCGAACAGCTGCTAGGCAGAGGTTTGTGAGTCCTTTCAGTACCACACCTACTGGTGGCATGCAATTAGAAGTAAAACAGATGTTTCAAGTGGGGATTACTAGTTTGTATCAAGATGAGCAGAGTTCAATGCATGCTGGGTCCCAGTGCAGGAAAAACCTGGAAGTTGAGTCTACAATGGACTATGACAGCCAATTACCATATGACAACAGTGAAATATCTACAAAAATTAAAAAGAAAAAGAAGCCTAAGCATCTAGGGTAAAAGAATTCACTGAATCTGGCAGATGCAAATGTTTTAGTTGTTCCTGGAAATGTACGACTATTTTCTATTTTTTTTCCGTCTAGTCTGATTTTGTGGTTAAATTGGCTAAATTCTCTTGTATTGCAGGGTTTCTCTTATGAACAGAGGTTGCAGGTTGACCCCATGATGCAACATGAACAGGTGACTCACCTTTCAGTTTAATATTTTTTATTTCAATTTGCTTGTGTTCAAAATTCAAGTTTTGTATCCTCAACTAGCAAAAGACTTGAGATACCCTTCCTCGGAAAGTAAGTTTTCTGATTAATCCTATCTGATGGTGAAGATATCAATTGTTTCTTTCATGTTATTTTCTTTTTGTAGTTATCTAGTTTGCGCTTAACATCTCAATAGTTCTTACCTCTTGTACTTAATTATTCTTACAAAGTCCTACATGTGCTATGTGATACAAGCATTATAATGCAGAATGTGTACATATTTGAAAATGATTTCCGGCTTACTCTGTACATGAAGTCAATATTGAATTATGATGTAATTATGTGTTGATTTCGATTTGAGGCTATACCAAATGTTCATATTTTGTGTTTTATACTGCTTCAGTTAAGTCTCAATTTGTTTTGTCATTCTTTGAGCAAGTACTAGAAAATCCACTACCATATTTAAGATTTTATTTCTGTACAGAAGCTTCTATTTACTTCAGTAACTTGTCAACCATTTAATCATTTATTTGAATTGCAGAATGTTAAAAAGAGATTGGAGAATCCACATTTTGAATCTAATGGAAGCACTGGTATCTTGTTTTTGATTTTGAATTTTATTTTGTATCAGGGTTATTATTATCCATATGATTTGCTAAATTGTTGTCTACTAAAAATGTGTTCAGGCCTTTGTATTCAGCATGTGGCAAAGAAGCCTAAGCTCTTGAAACACTGCCTGATGCTTCTTCAGATGCAATTACTCCAATGACTGGGTCCATGACTTCACCCATTGCTTCTCAGATGAGTAATATGTCTAATTCAAATAAGCTCATCAAAACAATTGCTAATCGGGATCGTGGAAGAAAACATAAAGAAACAAAGGTAAGTCTTTTTTGTATTTTCTGGTTGATTTCCTCTTGCTTTATTGGTTTTGGATAAGCTAATGAAATTTAATTATTTCTGCGTACTACTTCGATTGACAAGGGAATTCATGTTAATTTAGCATGGCTTTATTGGTTAGGTGATAGTTGTGATAATCTATCTGTATTCAATTTTATTAGAGTTGGTTCTGTTGTTATCAATTTCAGACCATGTCAATTTGCTCTTTGTATGGGTGACAGTTCTGTATTTCCTTTGATATTTATAATTTGTTTTTTTTGAAAAAGTGGATAAACCACGTTCATAAAAAAGAAGCAAGACAAAGCACAGGAGTACAACCCAAGAGCCAAGGCTCACAAAAAAAAGCAGGCACCACAAGGAGTGGTAAGACCAAACAAAAGAACAGAAAAGAAACACACCACAGGAAATCCCCTAAAGGAAAAGACCCTTAGGGGGAGATAAAAACAAATCTAGATCTCGGGCAGCGCAGGGGAACTCGACTGTGGTGCATCAGTCACCACCTCTCTGGCGGAGAGAAACTCCAAACTCCTTTTGATCTTCAACGTCGGTTCTTCTAGCTTCGCTTTCTTCGATGCAGGGGCTGCAGTTAACCACACAATTAACATTCGAACAATCTTTAAAATGATGGAATCAGAAGAAAGACAAGCATAATTAAACATGCGTGCATTTCTTTCAAGACAAATGTTCCACGTGATTGCTCTCACAAGTAGATCCCAGAAAGATTTAAGGGATTTAGGCAAAATTCTCCTCCAGTCCCCCCAAAGGTCCTTAAGAGACATCGGACTACGTCGCGCCTCATAAAGATGCCCGAAATAATTCCAAATATGCAAAGCCATTGGACAATGAATGAGAAGGTGGTCTGCGGTCTCAACATTAGCTTGACACATCACACAAGTCGTAGAATGGAAAAAATTACACCTACGCAACGCAAGGTTTTCCAAAGTCAGGATCTTGTTGTCCCAGGCCAACCAATTGAAGAGATTAATCTTTTTCGGACAATCCCCTTTAAGGATGATAGGGGACCCGGGACAGCGCATGCCCCCATCATTTAAGAAGTTATAAAAAGTTTTAACAGAAAACTTTCCATTTGCAGTTAACTTCCAACGTTTTTCATCATTTACAGGGGAATAAAGGGTAGTCAAATTGGAGAGAATATTAGTCACAGATGGACAGTCGATCCACTGAGAGTCAGGGCCCCTAAGAATAAAATCTCTGACCGTATTCTCCTTGTAAGGAGATGCAAGGAAGAAATGTGGCCAAATATTCATAGGAGCACACCCATCTACCCAATTGTCCTTCCAAAAAAGTGTGGAAGTCCCATTTCTAATAATCGAGGAGAGGTTTGTTCTAAAAGCAGGTAGCGAGTGAAGGATGCCATTCCAGAAATAGGAACATCTACCACGCTGCTTTTGGAACAGGTTCCATGGGGGGGGGCTCTTTTGAAATAATTCTCTCAAATAATAGCCTCACCACACCAGTGTAAACCAGACGCAATCTTCCACCACCATTTGCCAAGCAGGGCACTGTTAAAAGTTTGAAGGTTTAGGATATCCCAGCCACCCTGATCGGTAGATCGGCATAATTTCATCCAGTTGACAAGTCTGATTTTGTTATGTTGTGTGTCCGGGCCAGACCAAAGAAAATCTCTTCTAATTTTATCAATACTCTTAGCTACCCCCACTGGCAGTCGAAAGAGGGACATCCAGTAAGTGGGGATAGCTGTTAGAACAGAGTTGACCAGGGTGAGTCTACCTCCTAAGGAGAGAAACTTGGACTTCCACGAAGCAAGACGCGAACGAATTTTGCTAAGAAGAATGTCCCAATCCTGCTTTCTAGGTCTTCCTCCAGAAATAGGGATTCCTAGGTAAGTGATTGGGAGAGAGCCAGAACTACAGTGGAGAGTCCTGGAGTGAGAGATGTGCGGTTCCAAGTGCTTTTGGGAGGCAACCAAGCATGTTTTCTCAGAGTTGACCTTTAGACCAGACAAACCCTCAAAGATGTAAAGAATTAGCTTAATGATTCTCAGATCTTCACCCCCCATGCGGTAAGGATGAGAAGGTCATCCGCGTATCAGGGTGACACATCTTTGTACCGGATTCACCAATAGGCACCCCATAAAGAATACCAGAATTGAGGGCATTATTAAACATGGAGCTCAGAACGTCAACCGCCAGAACAAAGAGGAGAGGGGAAAGAGGATCCCCTTGTCGGAGCCCCCTGCGGTATCTAACATAACCACTTTGGCTACCATTAACAATAAATCTAGCCTTGGATGAAGTGAAGATCGCATTAATCCAACCAATCCATTTATCACTCGAATCCCCGGCTTTGAGGAGCTCAAACATGAAACCCCAGTCCACAGTATCAAAAGCTTTTTCAAAGTCAACTTTGAGGATCAGACACGGGAGGCGATGTTTTTGCATGTAGAAGATGAGTTCTTGGGCAGTGACGATGTTATCAATAATACATCGACCCTTGATAAAAGCCGATTGGGTCACATCCACCAAGGAATCAATTTTAAGCCTTAGTCTGTTAGCTAAAATTTTTGAAATAATCTTGAGCGTCGAGTTGATCGGACTAATAGGGCGATAATGAGAAGGGTCTTCGAGGGTTTTGGTTCTTGGGAATCGTGAGCAATGTTAGCAAAATTGATTTTTTTCCAGTGTTTGTTTCTTCCCCAAAGAGAAATCATCACGGAGTTTGAAGATGTCAAGTTTGATGATTTCCCAGAATTTCTGAAAAAAAAGAATTGGAAGGCCATCCGGACCCGGTGCTTTGTCGACTTTTCATATCAAAGATGCTCTTTTGATTTCCTAAGCGAGAAAGGTGTGTCTAAGGATGAGAGGTCCTCGATGAGTTGGAATTTTGG
>NW_024088569.1:0-12276 GCF_009730915.1 Dioscorea cayenensis subsp. rotundata | reverse complement strand
TGTTATTACGTATTGCTAGAAGAAAACTCATGGTAAGTCGGTGTATAGGATGAAGGCGGAGGTTGAGGAATAGGATTATGCATGCGAAAAGGAAATGACTTTCATCGAAGACAACCATTTAGCTTAATAAATCCTACTACTTTCAAGATTAAGAGTCAGTATATATCCGGCAGAGATTGGGTGCATATCAAAGGTAGATATATTGTTGGCTATGAAAAGAAAATTTGTGTTGATGATATGGACATAAATATGGATAAATCGTATAGCCAAAAATTCTTGTGTCATGATACTTAGGAGCTGGAGTTATACAATTTCTCAAATGGTGAGTGTTTTTAAGGACATTCGTAGACAAAGAATTAATGCAATTGACAACAGTACAAAATCCATGAGGCCAATAACTGAATGGAACATGAGCATGAGCAAATAATGTTAAACCCATATCAACAATATGTCGTATTTTTCTCTCAGAAAGACCATTTTGTTCATGAGTATAAGGACACGATATACGATGAAGAATGCCATCTTTGTTAAAATACATATGCAAATTTTGAAACCCACCTCCCCAATTAGAATGAAATGCTTTAATGGTGGATTGAAATTGACAGGAGGCAAGAGACTAAAATTCAAGAAAAAAAAGGAAAAAAAAATCACTCTTATTATTGAGAAAATAAATCCATGTAAAAATAGTAAAATCATTAACAAATAACTCAAAATACACAGAACTACTACTAGATATGGCATGTGCAGAACCCCATACATCAGAGTGAATAATATGGAAAGATAAAGTGGTGGTATGTTCAACAGATGCAAATGATAATTTAGCCAATTTTCCTAATTGACACGAAGAGCAACTAGCGATAGATGATAAAGTAGAACTACTAGAAACCGGTAACACATTATTTTTGATGACTTTGGAGATAATTTTCTTGTTTGGATAAAGAAGACGAGCATGCCATTCTTCTTGTGACTTTTTGTATAGAATTCAATTCAATTAACAATGCTTGTTTTCGAGACTCACCCGGCATAACATACAGTCAATTCACTGTCTGGCCTGACAGCAAGATGTCCTTGCTCACCTGATCCTTAACATAAAGATTAGTTGGCCAGAATTCAACAAAGCAGTTATTGTTCGTGGTAAATTTTTGGACAAAGAGTAATGGTTTGGTCAGTGTGGGAACAAGATAAAAATTTTTAA
This sequence comes from Dioscorea cayenensis subsp. rotundata, assembly GCF_009730915.1. Taxonomy (NCBI): domain Eukaryota; kingdom Viridiplantae; phylum Streptophyta; class Magnoliopsida; order Dioscoreales; family Dioscoreaceae; genus Dioscorea; species Dioscorea cayenensis. The sequence continues at coordinate 11,081 of NW_024088569.1, read as the reverse complement.
GAGTGAAGAGCTTGTGATCATATAATGAAGGGTAAAATGCAATACATGTACTCGATATATCCACACCTTGGCCATTTTCAGTAGTTATTTGATCACCACCAGAGTATGGAACTGGATTCACCAATTGTTGAACATTAGGAATGCCTTCTAGATTTCAATCAAACCCTAATCCTATGTTTCCTTTTCGTAATGTCTACTGTTTTTTAATAAAATATGTAATATTATGTTTTCTTAAAGTAATGTCTCCTATTTTTTCAAGCAAATCCCTGATACTATGTTTTAGTTTTGGAATGCCTATTATATTTGTATGAAAACCCTTATAATATGTTTTCTTTTCAGATGTCTACTATTTTACAAACAAACCCCGAATCCTATATTTTCTTATCTTGATGTCTCCTATTTATCAGTTTTGAATCAAAACCCTAACCTATGTTTTCTTTTCAGAATGTCTCCTATTTTTCAATTAAAAATCTAATCCTTTCTTTCTTTTAGGAATGTCTATAATTTGAATCAAAATCCTAATCCTATCTTTTCTTTTGGGAATGTGTATTATTTTTCATTTTGAATCAAAGCCCTAATGCATTTCTTTCTTTTCGGAATGTCTCATTTTTTTAATCAAAACCTAATCCTATATTTTGTTTTGGGTATGTCTTCTAATTTTAATAAAAAATCTAATCCTATGTTTTCTTTTCAGAATGGCTCATATTTTTCAATCAAAACACTATTCCACTATTTTCTTTTCGGAATGCCTCATATTTTTCAATCAAAACACTAATCCTATGTGTTCTTTTCTGAATGTATAATATTTTTTAATCAAAACCCTAATCCAATTTTTTTATGTAGTAATATCTCAGATTTTTCAATCAAAACACCAATCCTATGTTTTCTTTTAGGAATGGCTACTATATTTTAATCAGAACGCTAATCATATGTTTTTTTTTTCTTAATGTCTACTATTTCTGAAGCAAAATAGTAATCCTATGTCTTCTTATAGTAATGTCTTCAATTTTTCATTCAAAACCATAATCCTATATTTTCTTATAGTAATGTCTCCTATTTTTCAATCAAAACTCTAATCCTACATTTTCTTTTCAATAATGCTGACTATATTTGAATGAAAACCTAATCCTATGTTTTCTTTTCCATATACTTCTTATTTTTCAATCATATTTTTGAATTACTCCTATTTTTGAATAAAACCCCTAATCCTCAATTTTCCTTTGGAAATATCCCCTAGTTTTTGGTTCTTCAAACAAAAATCTAATCCTATATTTTATTTTTGAAATGCCTCATATTTTTCAATCAAAATACTAATTCTTTTTTTCTTTTCGGAATGCCAAGTATTTTTGAATCAAAACCCTAATCCTATATTTTCTTATAGTAATATCCACCATTTCATTCAAAATCCTAATCCTATGTTTTCTCATAGTAATATCTCCTAATTTTCAATCAAAACCCTAATCCTACGTTTTCTTATAGTAATGTCTCATATTTTTCAATCAAAACTCTAATACAATGTTTTTTTTTCGAAATGCCTACTATATTTGAATCAAACCCCTAATCCTATGTTTTTTTTTGAGAATGTCTGCTATTTTGCAAACAAAACATCAATCTTATGTTTTCTTTTTTGAAATGTCTCATATTTTTCACATAATATTTTTTTTTTCTTTTTGGAATGTCTGCTATTTTTGAAACAAAATCCTAATCCTATGTTTTTTTTGGGATGTGTCCTATTTTTCAGCTTTGAATCAAAACCCCAATCATTTTTTTCTTGTCTAAATGTCTCATTTTTTTAATCAAAACCCTGAATACTATCTTTTGTTTTCGGAATGTCTGCTATTTTTTAATTAAAACCATAATCGTATGTTTTATTTTCTAAATGTTTCCTATTTTTGAATAAAATTTTGATCTTATGTTTTTTTTTTCAAAATGTCTCCTATTTTTCAATCAAAATACTAATTCTAGGGTTTCTTTTCTTTTATTGTCTCCTATTTATAAGTTATCAATAAAAACCCTAATCCTATGTTTTATTTTCAGAATGTCTCCTATATATTTTAATCAAAACCATAATCCTATGTTTTTTTTTTCATAATGTCTCATATTTTTGAATTGAACCTTAATCCTATGTTTTCTTTTCGTAATGTTTCCTAATATTTAGTTTTGAATGAAAACCTTAATCATTAGCTGTCTTTTCAAAATGTCTCCTCTCATTTAATCTAAACCCTAATCCTATGTTTCATTTTTGATATTTCTATAATTTTTCAACTAAAAATAAAATAATATGTTTTCTTTTCGAAAAGTTACCATAATTTGGGTTTTCAATCAAAACCCTAATTTTATTATTTCTTCTAGTTTTGAATCAAAACCCTAATCCTATATTTTTGTCGAAATGTCTGCTATGTTTTGGTTTTGAATTAAAATGCTAATCCTATGTTTTCTTCTCGGAATGTTTATTTATTTATTTTTTCATTTTGAATCAAAACTCTAATCCTATGTTTTCTTTTCACAATGTCAGCTTTTCTTAAATAAAAACATTAATTTTATGTTTTATTTTCATAATGTCTCCTATTTTTTGGTTTTGAATCAAAACCCTAATCCTTTGTCTTAGCTTCGTAATGTCTCCTATGTTTTGAATTTTCAATCAAAAATCCTAATTCTATATTTTTCTTCTCAGAATGTCTCTTTTTTTTTAATCAAAACCCTAATCTAATGTTTTCTATTCGTAATGTCACCAATTTTTAAATCAAAGCTTTAATTCTATTTTTTTCTTTTTTGAATGTCTCCTATTTTTTTAGATTTGAATCAAAACCCTTATCTTATGTTTTCTGTTCAAATTGTCTCATATTTTTGAAACAAAACTCTAATTCTATATTTTTTTTTGGAATGTCTCCTATTTTTTAATTTTAAATCAAAACCCTAATCCTATATTTTCTTTTCGTAATGCCTTGTATTTTTGAATAAAAATCCTAATCCATATCCTATGTTTTTCTTTTCATAATGTCTCATATTTTTACTCAAAACAATCATCCTCTTTTTTTTTTTCGGAATGTCTCATATTTTTCAATCAAAACATTAATGCTATATTTTCTTTGTTGAATGTTTGCTATCTTTGAATCAAAACCCTAATCCTATATTTTCTTTTCGTAATGTATCCTATTTTTCTTTAAAAACCCTAATCCTATGTTTTTTCTTTTTGGAATGTCTACTATTTTTGAATTAAAACACTAATCCAATATTTTTTTATTGCAAAACCCTCATACTATATTTTCTTCTCGTAATGTATCCTATTTTTCTTTAAAAACCTAATCCTATGTTTTCTTTTCCGAATGTCTCCTATCTTTCAATCAAAACCCTACTACTATGTGTTCTTTTCTTCATGTGTTTTATTTATGGGTTTGGAATGGAAACTGTAACCCTTAATCCTTTGTTTTGTTTTCAGAATGTCTCTTTTTAATCAAAAACCTAATCCTATATTTTGTTTTGGGAATGTCTGCTAATATTTTATCAAAACACTAATTCTATGTTTTCTTTTATGAATACCTCCTATTTTTTAATCAAAACTCTAATCTTATGTTTTCTTTCGGAAATATCTTCTATTTTGAAATCAAAACAAAAATCTTATGTTTTCTTTTTATAATGTCCTATATTTTTCAATCAAAATCATAATACTAAGTTTTTGTTTTGGAATGCCTCCTATTTTTTAATCAAAACCATAATTTTATGTTTTCTTTAGGGAATGTATGCTATTTCTGAATCAAAATAATAATCATATGTTTCCTTTCCGTAATCTCTAATATTATCCAATCGAAACCGAAATCCTATGTTTTCTTTCGGAATGCCTCCTTTTTTTTAATCGAAACCTTAATACTATGTCCTCTCTAGGGAATATCTGCTATTTTTGAATAAAAAAACTAATCCTATGTTTTTATTTGGAAATGTCAACTATTTTTTCTTTTTTAATCAAAACCTTAATCCTGTGTTTTCTTATAGTAATGTCTCCTATTTTTTAATCAAAACCCTTATCCTATGTTTATTTTTGAAATGTCTCATATTTTCCAATCAAAATTGTCCTACGTTTTAATTTTGGAATGTCAACAATTTTTGAATCAAAACCTTAATCATATGATTTCTTATAGTAATGTCTCATATTTTCGAATCAAACCCTAATAAAATGCTTTCAGAATGTCTACTATATTTGAATTGAAACACAAATCCTCTGTTTTGATTTTGGAATGTCTCCTATCTTTCAATCAAAACCCGAATCCTATGTTTCTTTTTTCATTGTCTACTATTTATCAGCTTCGAATCAAAACTCTCACATATGTTTTCATTTTGGAATGTCTCCTATTTTTCAATCAAAACCTAATCTTTTCTATTTTTTTTTTCGGAATGTCTGCTATTTTTGAATAAAAACCCGAATCCTATGTTTTCTTTTCGTAATGTGTCCTATTTTTTAGTTTTGAATCAAAACCCTAATCTTTGTTTTCTTTTCAGATTGTCTCATTTTATTATTCAAAATGCTAATCCTATCTTTTGTTTTGGGAATCTCCTCTAATTTTTAATTAAAACCTGAATCCTATATTTTCTTTTATTAAAGCATACTATTTTTTAATAAAAATATTAATTCTATGTTTTCATTTCTGAATGCCCACTATTTTTCATTCAAAACCCTAATCTTATGTTTTTTTTTTCAGAATGTCTCCAATCTTTCAACCAAAACACTAATCCTATGTTTTCTTTTCGAAATGTATCATTTTTTTTAAATCAAAACCCTAGTCCTATCTTTTCTTTTTCGGAATATCTACTATTTTTTAATCAGAACTCTAATCTATTGTTTTCTTATAGTAATGCCTAATATTTTTTAATCAAATCCCTAATCCTATGTGTTCTTTTCATAACGCCTACTATATTTGAATAAAAAAACTAATCCTATGTTTTATCTTCATAATGTCTCCTATCCTTCAATTAAAACCCAAATCCTATATTTTCTTTTCTTATTATCTCATATTTATCAGTTTTGAATTAAATCCCTAACCTATGTTTTATTTTCAGAATGCCTCCTATTTTTCAAACAAAAACCAAATCCATTCATTGCTTTTCAGAATGTCTGCTAATTTTAAATCAAACTCCTAATCCTTTGTTTTCTTTTTTTAAAATGTCTCATTTTCAGTTTTGAATCAAAACAATAATCCTTTGTTTTCTTTTCAGAATGTCTCATTATTTTGAATGAAAACCCTAATCATATCTTTTGTTTTTGGAATCTCCTTTAATTTTTAATCAAAACCATAATTTGATATTTTTGTTTCAGAATATCTCATATTTTTCAACAATAACCCAAATCGCTTGTTTTCTTTTTGGAATGTCTACTTTTTTTAAATCAAAGATTAATCCTATGATTTCTTATAGTAATGTCTACTATTTCTTATTCAAAACCCTAATCCTAGGTTTTTCTCTTGGGAATGCCTCCTATTTTTGAATCAAAACCCTAATTTTATGTTTTCTTTAGAAATGTTTTCAAATTTTGAATCAAAACGCTAATACTATATTTTCTTTTCCGAATGTCTCCTATTTTTCTATCAAAACCCTAATCCTACGTTTTCTTTTTGGAATGTCTACTATTTTTTAATCAAAACCCTAATCCTATGTTTTCTTATAGTAATATCTCCTATTTATCTATCAAAACACTAATCCTAAGTTTTCTTTCATAATGAATACTATTTTTCAATCAAAACCCTAATCCTATGTTTTATTTTCGGAATGCCTACTATATTTGAGTCAAAATGCTAATCAAATGTTTTGTTTTCAGAATGTCTCGTATTTGACAAACAAAACCCGAATCCTATGTTATCTTTTGTTAATGTCTCCTATTTATCAGTTATGAATCAAAACCCTAACCTATGTTTCCTTTCCGAATGTCTTTTATTTTTTAATCAAAAACCTAATCCTTTCTTTTCTTTTTGGAATCTCCGCTATTTTTTGAAACAAAACCGTAATCCTTTGTTTTCTTTTCGAAATGTGTCCCATTTTTCAGTTTTGAATGAAAATTCTAATCCTTTGTTTTGCTTTTCTAAATGTGTCATTTTATTTAATCAAAACCCTAATCCATCTTTTATTTTGCCAAATGCTTTCTATTTTAGAATTAAAACCCTAGTCACATGTTTTTCTTTTCGAAATGTGTCCTATTTTTAAACTAAAACCCTAATCCATTGTTCTTTTCGCAATGTCTCCTAATTTTTAATCAAAATACTAATTTTATATTTTGTTTTCGGAATGTCTCCTATTTATTAGTTTTCAACCAAAACCCTAATCCTATGTTTGATTTTTGTAATGTCTATTATTTTTCAATCAAACCCTAATCCTATATTTTTTTTTTCAGAATGTGTCCTATTTTTTAATTGAACCCTAATCTAATGTTTTCTTTTCGAAATGTCTCCTATTTTTTATTTTTGAATGATAACCCTAATCCTTTGCTTTCTTTTTGGAATGTCCGCTATTTTTAATATAAACCCTAATCCTATTTTTCTTTTCGATATGTCTCCTATTTTTCAACTAAAACCCTAATCCTATGTTTTATTTACGGAATGTCACCTAAATTTCTATTTTCAATCAAAAACCTTATCCTATTATTTCTTTTTGGAATGTCTTTTAGTTTTGAATAAAAACCCAAATCATAGATTTTTTTTTTCCAAAATTTCTCCTATTTTTTGGTTTTGAATCGAAACGTTAATCATATATTTTATTTTCAGAATATTTACTTTTTTTATAATCAAACAACTAGTTTTATGTTTTATTTTTGTAATGTCTCCTATTTTTCGGTTTTGATCCTATGTCTTACTTTCGGAATCCCTGCTATTTTTTGATTTTTTGATCAAAATCATAATTGTATATTTTCTTTTCGGAATGTCTCCTATTTTTGAATCAAAACCCTAATTCAATGTTTTCTACTCCTAGTGTCCCCTATTTTTTAATTAAAGCTCTAGTACTACATTTTATTTTCTTAATGTCTCCTATTTTTTTTATTTGAATAAAAACCCTTATCGCATGTTTTCCTTTCAGAATATCTCATATTTTTTAATCAAAACTATAATCCTATCTTTTTTGTTCGGAATGTCTCCTATTTTTAGGTTTTGAATAAAAATCCTAATCATATATTTTCATTATATACTGCCTACTATTTTTGAATAAAAATCCAAAACCTTATGCAATGTTTTCTTTACATAATTTGTAATATTTTTTAATGAAAACACTAATCCTCTGTTTTCTATTCGGGATGTCTCTTATTTTTCAACAAAACCCTAATCCTTTCTTTCTGTTGCAAATGCTTGCTATTTTTAAATCAAAACTCCAATCCTTTTTTATTTGGGAATGTCGCATATATTTTAGTTAAAAACATAATCCGTTGTTCTCTTTTGGAAATGGCTTCTATTTTTGAATCAAAACCCTAATCCTATGTTTTTTTTTTTTGGTAATGTGTCCTATGTGTCCTATTTATCAGTTTTGAATCAAAACCCTAATCCTATCTTTTATTTTGGGAATCTCAGCCTATGTTTTCTTTTTGTAATAAGTCCTATTTTTGAAAAGAAAAATCCTACTCATATTGTTTCTTTTCAGAATGTCTACTATTTTTTTAATTAAAACTCTAATTCCTTGTTTTCTCATAGTAATGTCTCCCATTTTTGAATTAAAACCCTAAGGAAAACATAGGAAGCATTCTGGAAAGAAAACATAAGATTTGGATTTTAGTTCAAAAATAGGAGGTATTACAGAAAGAAATTATAAAATTAGGGTTTTGATTAAAAATTAGGAGGCATTACGAAAAATAAAACATAGGATTAGGGTTTTGATTAAAAAAAATTAGACATTATGAAAAACAAAATTAAGGATTAGGGTTTTATTTTATAATATAGTAGTCATTCTGAAAAGAAAACAAAATATTAGGGTTTGGATTCAAAACGGAAAAATAGGACACATTTCAAAAAGAAAACATATGATTAGGGTTTTGTTTCAAAAATACCAGACATTCCGAAAAGGAAAGAAAGGATCAGGTTTTGATTGAAAAGAAATGGGACATTTCCAAAAGAAAACAAAGGATTAATGTTTTTGATTAAAAAATAGTAAACATTCCAAAAAGAAAACATAGTATTAGGATAGGTGGAATTTCTATTTTTGCAATCAAAATAAGAGACATTACTAAAAGAAAATATAGGATTAGAGTTTTGATTAAAAATAGAAAAATAAGGGACATTTCCAAAAGAAAACATAAGATAAATGTTTTGATTAAAAAATAGCAGACATTTCCAAAAGAAAACGTAAGAAGAGAATTTTGATTCTAAAATAAAAGCCACTCCGAAAACGAAAACATAAGATTAAGGTTTTCATTGAAAATTATGAGACATTATAAAAAAAAACAAAGGATTATTATTTTGATTCGAAAATTGTAGACAATCCCAAAAGCAAACATAAGATTAGGGTTTTGATAAAAAAATAAGAGGCATTCCAAAAAAAAACTTAGGATTATGGTTTCGATTAAAAAATATGAGACATTAAAGAGAGAAAACATACTATTATTGTTTTGATTTAAAAATAGCAGACATTCCCAAAAGGAAACATAAGATTAAGGTTTTGATTCAAAAATAGGTGGCATCCCGTAAAGAAAAATAAAGATTTAGGGCTTTGATTTAAAATTAGGAGGCATTAGGAAAACAAAACATAGGATTAGGTTTTTGATTAAAATTTAGCAAAGATTTGCAAAACATAAGATTGGATTAGGTTTTTAATTAAAAAAAATGAGAGATTTGGAAAAGAAAACAAAGGATTATTGTTTTGATTCAAAACTGAAAAATAGGACACATTCTAAAAAGAAAACATAGGACTAGGGTTTTGATTCGAAAATAGTAGACTATCTGAAAAGAAAAAATAAATAATTAGTGTTTTGAATTGAAAATAGGAGACATTCTAAAAAGAAAACATAGGTTAAGGTTTTGATTGAAAACTGATAGATAGGAGACTTAAAGAAAAGAAAATATAGGATTCGGGTTTTGATTGAAAGATAGGAGACATTCTAAAAAGTGAACATTGGATTAGGGGTTTAATTCAAATATAGTAGGCATTCCAAGAGAACACTAGATTACGTTTTTGGTTGAAATTTTAGGAGACATGTTTTCTTTTTAGAATGTCTACTATTTTTGAATCAAACCCCGTATCCTCTGTTTTCTTATAGTAATGTCTCCCATTTTTCATTCAAAACCCTAATCCCATGTTTTTTTGTGGTAATATCTTTTATTTTTCTATCATACCCCTAATTATATGTTTTCTTATAGTAATGTCTCCTATTTTTCAATCAAAATACTAATCCTATGTTTTCTTATATTTGTATGCCATTTTCTGCGTTAGTTTTTATTTGTTAAGTTATTTATTTGTTTGCTAAAATTTGAAAACTTGCCATTTCCGGAAAATTTCCTAATTTCTCCTTTTTGGGTTTTCGTGTATCTTTCTTTGTGTCTATTTATTGTAAGTCTACAACCATGGAAGGTTTAGTCTTTTCTTAGTTATTTTGTCTTGAGTAATAAACCTTCAATTTATGGCTAATCCTGCAAATCTTTGATCAATTGGTTGGAAGGCTTGTTACTAGCATTCATGCGTGGATCAACAATTTCAAGATTATCGCTATATTAGTTTGGTACTAGAAATGAATCGATCATATCACCGTGTGGACGCGGACACCCAACCTAGAGGATGGAGGAAATATGTGAGCGTGACGATGATGCCTGATTTGAGCAGCGGATGATGAAGGAGTTGACCGAACAGTTTTCACAAATTATTTGAAGCATCAATGAAGGTTGCAACTCAGAGAGTGGGGGCGATGACTTCATTGAAGATGATAATGGATATGTTGCTGACATTGTGCAGGCACTGCAGTGTGAAGAGCAGGATCATAGGGGTGATGCTAGCACCCATCGCTATGAAGAGAGCCATTGGGAATTTGGCATAGAGGTTGAGATTCTAGAATTTCATGGTGGATTTCAAGCAGAGGAATTCCTCAACTGGCTAGCTACAGTCAAGGATATCTTGGAATTCAGGGTGGCGCCCGAAGATAGGAAAGTGCCATTGGTGGCGACGAGGCTTCGTGGCCACGAAACTGTAAGGTGGTAGCAACTGAATCTAAGCCATAGTATGCTGGGGAAAGCCAAGATCAATTTTTGGTGGAAGATGAAGAAACACATGCCCTACAGATTCTTGCACCATAATTATAGCGTTTTATTTTCAGTCACCTTCATAATCTATACTAGTGCACTCGCATCGATGATGAGTACACCATGGAATTCTACGAGTTTCTAGCTTAGAATGAAGTCCAAGAATCAACAGACCAATTTGTGGCGCAGTATATTGGGGGTTTGCAATTCCAAATCTAGGAGACCGTCAACCTATTCAACACAATCTCCATCTCATCGGCCCATCAACAGGCATTGATTATTAAGCTGCAATAGCAATGCTTGGTCCCTATGAGCTTAGGGGAAGCGCCGGTATAGGTGGTTTGACTCGATGAAGGTTACTATTAATCATCCCATGGGAACCACCACTGTGATAGGGCCAGTAGCACCACCATTCAGTGTTTTAGTTGTGGGAGAAGAGGCATTGTCGAGCAGATTGTAGGACTATGGGCAAGAGAGTGGTTGATGATGACCGCATGAACATTTATAGTTTCACCTTTGGAGGATTGAAGGTTGTGTTGGTGCCAAATAAACCAGTGGAAACACCACCTTGCACAAGTACCAATGTCAACATATTATCTTATGCACCATTTGGGAGAGAGTTACAGAATTCAGAAACCACATTCATCTTGCTTTGACAGGCAGCCACCGTGATTTTGAAGACCTTAGCAATTCTGAAAGTTATTCTTCCTCTTCTAGATGAGTTCCAAAACATCTTCCCCAATGACCAACTAGATGGGCTACCACCCCTTCGGGACGTCCAACATCATATAAAGCTACAACCTGGCTTTGCCTTACCACATTGACCACACTACTAGATGAGTACAAAGGAATGTGAAGAATTGAGAGGTCAGGTAGAAGAATCAACTT
>NW_024088568.1:0-29671 GCF_009730915.1 Dioscorea cayenensis subsp. rotundata | reverse complement strand
GAGCATCCATAAGGATCTTTAGAATGTACTACATGGTGAGCATATAGATTCAAGCTAGTCTCTCAAACATATAGGAATCATTCTTGGGCATTAATCTCTTGCTGCTAAAGATTCAATCCTAGTCTACATGTTGTTTCCACCCTTAACTTGTTAGTCTTATTTACCTTTTCAACCTTTCAACCAACCCTTTAATTTACTATACATTAGAGGATTGATTAGTACTAGAAGTCTAATCCCTGTGGTTCGACAACCATACCCCTAGGGGTACCACTCTATTACTTGTTACAATCTGTAGACTTGTTAGTCTTATTTACCTTTTCAACCTTTCAACCAACCCTTTAATTTACTATACATTAGAGGATTAATTAGTACTAGAAGTCTAATCTATGTGGTTCGACAACCATACCCCTAGGGGTACCACTCTATTACTTGTTACAACCATACCGGGGACTGGCAACTTTTCGGAAAATTGGGATTCTAGTGATTTAGCATTGGTTTATTTTGTTCATATCTTTATATATCTCTTTTCCTTTTCTTTAATCATTAATTATTCTTATCTTTTCTTATCCCACTTTTGAAGTTTGAGCTAATTTTGTCTATATTATCTTGTGAAGCAACAAATGCATGACCCGAAGAAGTACCTCATCTCCATTACAAAAACAAATGTAGGATTAGAATTTTTATTCAAAAATAGGACTCATTATGGGAAAAAACATAGGCCTAGATTCCCAAAACAAAAGATAGGATTAAGGTTTTTTTCAAAAAAATGAGTCATTCCAAACAAAAGCAAAGGATTAGGGTTTTGATTCAAAACTAAAAAATAGGACACATTCGGAAAAGAAACAATATAGGATTTGGGTTCTGATTAAAAAATCAGAGCCATTAAATCAAAACTTTGTTTTCTTTTCAGAATGTCTACCATCTTCAAATCAAAACTTTAATCCCATGTTTTCTTATAGTAATATCTCTTATTTTTTAATCAAAACACTAATCCTATGTTTTCCTTTCTAAATGTATCATATTTTTCAATCAAAACCCAAATCCTATATTTTATTTTAGAAATGTCTACTATTTTCGAATCAAAACACTAACACTATTTTTTCTTATAGCAATGTCTCCTATTTTTAAATCAAAACCCTATTTCTATGGTATCATTTAGGATTACCTACACTATTTGAATCAAAAAACTAATCCTATGTTATTCCTTTCGGAATGTCTCCTATTTATCAGTTTTGAATTAAAACCCTAACCTATGTTTTCTTTTCGAAATGAGTAATATTTTTCAATCAAAACCTAATTGTTTCTTTTCTTTTTGAAATGTCTAATATTTTTCAATCGAAAACCTAATTGTTTCTTTTCTTTTCGGAATGTCCGCTATTTTGTAAACGAAACCCTAATCGTATGTTTTCTTTTCAGAATGTATGCTATTCTTTAATCAAAACTCTATTAATATGTTTTCTTTTTGAAATGGCAAGTATTTTTAGTTTTTAATCAAAACATTAATGCTTTGTTTTCTTATGCTAATGTCGCATAATTTTCAATCAAAAACCTAATCCTTTGCTTTCTTTCGGAATGTCCACTTTTTTTATTCAAAACCCTAATCCGATGTTTTATTTTCAGAATGTCTCATTCTTTTGAATAAAAACCCTAATCCTATGTGTTCTTTTTGGAATGCATACTATGTTTCAATTGAAACCCTTATACTATTTTTTCTTTTTGGAATGTCTTCTATTTTTGAATCAAAACTGTAATTCTTTGTTTTCTTATAGTAATGTCTCCCATTTTTCAGTCAAAACCCTAATCCTAAGTTTTCTTTTAAGAATCACTTCTATATTTGAAACAAATCCCTAATCCAATGTTTTCTTTTTAGAATGTCTATTTTTTTTATTGAAAACCCTAATCCTATGTTTTATTTTCTGAATGACTCATATTATTCAATCAAAACATAAATCGTATATTTTCCTTTCCCAATGCTTACGATGTTTCAATCAAAATCCTAATCCTATATTTTATTTTTGGAATGTCTACTATTTTTTAATCAAAACCGTAATCCTATGTTTTCTTACAGTAATGCCTCCTATTTTCAATCAAACCCCTAAATCCTATGTTTTCTTCTCGAAATGTCTCAAATTTTCAATCAAAATTCTAATCCTATGTTTTCTTTTTAGAATGTCTACTATTTTTTAATCAAAACTATAATCTTATTTATTCTTTTGAGAATGTCAGCTATTTGTGAATCAAACCCGGATCCTATTTTTTTTTTCTTAGTAATGTCTCATATTTTGCAATCAAAACCCTAATCCTATTGTTTTTGGAATGGCTTCAATTTTTCAATCAAAATACGAATCCTATGTTTTGTTATAGGAATGATTGCTATTTTTGAATCAAAACCATAATCCTATGTTTTCTTTTTGGAATGACGCCTATTTTTGAATCAAAAACCTAATCCTTTGTTTTCTTTTTGGAATGTCCCCTAATTTTTAATCAAAACCCTAATCCAATGTTTTCTTTTCGGAATGTCTCATATTTTTCAATCAAAACCCTAATCCCATGTTTTTTTAATAGAATAACTCCTATTTTTTAATCAAAACCATAATCTTATATTTTCTTTTGGGAATGACTACTTTTTTAATCAAAATAATAATGACATGTTTTATTTTCTTACCATCTCATATTTTTGAATCAAAACCCTAATCCTATGTTTTTTTTATGCCTCCTATTTTTTAATTAAAACACTAATCTTATGTTTTTTTTTGAAAATGTCTATGACACGACCGATTTGCACATGTGTACCGCAAGTACACGGGTGTTGAAATAATAAAATACCGCGGTGAATGAGTAGTCGAATCCACAGGGAATGGAAGTATTAGTAGTAATAATTCTTAGTTATCTAATCGAAATAATTGGTTGTAATGAAGTGAACTAATTGAAGGAATATTAACAAGAAAACAAAGGAAGGATAAAAAGTAAGGAATATCTCAATCAATAAAGATGAGGTACCCAGGCAATGCTCTCCCTTTGGATCTAACATGAATCTCAACACTTGCTAAATGCTTCGAAACCATGTTTAATGAGTCAAGGTAATCCAAGAACAACCGGCCCTTGCCTACAAGGTCCTAGTGGAGAAATCACTCAATCTAAATACCTCACACCCCATATGACCGCAATAAGCTCTTTGGATGGCTAAGAGTGAAACCGATTCCTAAAGATTGATCTAACCCTACTTCTAGGAGAAAGATCTCTAACCCCCTACAAGGTCCCGGTGGAGAAATCTCTCAATCTCACGCCTCACACCAAATATGGTTGCATAAAGTCTTGGGAATACGAAGATAGAAAACAAACATCGCAAGGGAAAGGGGACACTTCACAATCTCATGACTCACCCTCTCAACCTTCTTTAACCTTGGAGTTGTAACTCTAACGGAGATCTCTCTCTCATCAAAGTAACAAATCATGCATAGATAATCAACCAGAAGGATCAATAAAACATGCAAGCCATGGGAACACAAGATTAAAACTCAAATCAACTTGGATTTAATAGAAAACATAAAGCAAATAAATATAAATGATAAAATCCTAGGGTTCACATGCCCAAATACCTACTAGGGCTTAGCCCTACATGGAGCAAATTACAAAATAAAGATTAATACAATGAATAACAATGTAAACCATAGAGAAAAACCACCTTGAATTCGTGATGATGGGCTTGATGGGTCGCTCAACGTCTTGAAGAATTCTTCTCCGAAGCTGGGTTATCGAAGGCTCCCTTTATGCTATGACGGAGGAAAAATCGATGAAAGTTAGTGAAGAATGGCTCCCAATCTTGCCAAAGACCTCCTTTAGAACTATAGCCGTATTTCCCTTTGAATGCTCACAAAAAATCCCCAAAAGAATAAGGCAAACGGCCCATTTATAGCCATAAGCCACGGCTGTCATGTGCCTTCATGCGCCCACGTGAGCTGTAGGAATTTCCATGCAATCGTGTTGAATTTTCACGAGGTCGCATGAACAGTGTTTCTGCTATATTACTGCTACATTACAATGGTACATTGTTTTGCTGTAGTCCTCTTTCATAAACACGGTTCAAACACTCTTCTCTTGAGGTCATATAGCCCGGCACACGTCCATGTGGTAAGCTATACTGAGTTTTCTTTATTGACTCATCATTTGAAAGGTCTTGCATTTTTTAAAAAGAGTAGGAGCATAGAGATGTCACTACCTTTGTTCCCTTTTAACTAGCAAATTGGCTTGACTCCTCTTGGAAGTTGGCACACACCTACATGTTCATAAGCTCCTCTTGTGTCTTGCTCCTTAGATTAAACAAGAACTCCCAAAATGTGTTTTGATAGCCTATCTTTGCTTCATTTTCTCCCTTCAAGGAATTCACAACCTAATTTGCACAAAAGAATACTAAATACACTATATGAGACATAAACTATGGTAAAAATGGTACTCAATGCATGTAAAACATATATCAAAATATGTCTGCTCAAGCACTTATCTGTCTGCTACTTTTTAAATCAAAATAATAACAATGTGTTTTTTTTCGTAATGTCTCATATTTTTCAGTCAAAACCATAATCCTATGTTTTCTTCTCGAAATGGCTCCTATTTTTCAATAAAAACCCTAATCCTTTGTTTTCTTTTGGGAATGTATGCTATTTTTAATAAAATCCCTAATCCTATGTTTTCTTTTAGAAATGCCCCGAATTTTTTGGTTTTTAACTAAAACCCTAATCCTATGTTTCTTATGGTAATGTCTCATATTTTTCAATCAAACCCCTATCCTATATTTTATTTTTGGAATTTTTACTATTTTTGAATCAAAACCCTAATCCTATATTTATCTTTATAGTAATCTCTCCTATTTTTCATTTAAAACCATAATCCTATTGTTTCATATAGTGATGTCCATTTTTCAATCAAAATGCTAATCTCATGTTTTCTTTTTGGAAAGTCTACTATATTTGAATTAAAAATCTAATCTTATGTTTTCTTTTTGGTGTGTCTACTATATTTGAATAAAAAATCTAATCCTATGTTTTCTTTTTGGAATGTCTACTTTCTTTTAATTACAACCGAAATCCTATGTTTTCCTTACATGATGTCTTCTATTTATCTATTTTGAATCAAAACCTTAACCTATGTTTTCTTTTCGGAATGTGTCCTATTTTTCTATTTTGAATCAAAACCCCAATCCTTTGTTTTTTGAATGAATCATTTTTTTAAAATCAAAACCGTAATCCTATATTTTGTTTAGGGAATATGTGCTAATTTTTAATAAAACTCTTATTTTATTTTTTTTTCATTTGGTAATGCCTTCTATTTTTGAATAAAAATCCTAATCCTATATTTTATTTTCGTAATGTCGCCTATGTTTCAATCAGAACCTGAATGCAATGTTTGTTTTAATGTCTACTATTTTTAAATCAAAACTACAATTCTATTTTTCCTTATGGAATCTCTCCTATTTTTTAATCAAAATAATAATCATATTTTTTTTTCGAAATGTCTCATATTTTTCAATCAAAACCATATTCATATCTTTCTTTTTGGAACGGCTCCTATTTTTGAATGAAAACCCTAATATTATGTTTTCTCTTCAAAATGTCTCATATTTTTTAAGCAAAACTATAATCCTATGTTTTGTTTTTGTCGAATTGTCTACTATTTTTGAATCAAAACACTAATATTATGTTTTCTTATAGTAATGTCTCCTGTTTTTAATCAAAACACTAATCCTATGTTTTCTTTTCCGAATGACTCTTATTTTTGAATTAAACACTAATCCAATGTTTTATATTCATAATGTCTCCTATTTTTTAATCAAAGCTGTAATCCATTATTTTCTTTTCTAAATATCACCTATTTATCAATTTTGAATCAAAACCCTAACCTATGTTTTCTTTTTAGAATGTCTCATTTTTTTCAACCAAACACCTAATAATTTTTTTAAATGTCTGCTATTTTTGAATCAAAAACATAATCCTATGTTTACTTTATGGAATGCGTAATATTTTTTAGATTTAAATTAAAATCCTAATCTTATCTTTTATTTAGGGAATCTCTGGCTATGTTTTCTTTTCATAATGCCTCCTATTTTAGAATAAAAATCCAAATCCTATGTTTTTTTAGGAAAGGCTCCTATTTTTTAACCACAAAATCTAATCTTATGTTTTCTTTTTGAAAAATCTGCTATTTTTTAATCAAAAGAATAATTGTATGTTTTATTTTCGTAATGTCTCATATTTTTTATTCAAAACCCAATCCTATGTGTTCTCTCCGTAATGCCTCCTATTTTTTAATCAAACCCTAATCTTATGTTTTTCTTTTGGGAATGTTTGCTATTTTTGAATCAAATCAATAATCCTATATTTTCTTTCCGTAATGCCTCCTATTTTTTAATCAAAACCCTAATCCAATGTTTTTCTAGAATTGCTCCAATTTTTGATTGAAAACCCTAATCCTATGTTTTCTTTTGGGAATGTCAGCTATTTTGAGTCAAATTTTAATCTCATGTTGTCTTTTCGGAATGTCTACTATTTTTTAATCAAAAGCCTAATCCTATGTTTTCTTATATTAATGTCTCCTATTTTTCATTCAAAACCCTAATCCTCTGTTTTCTTTTTGTAATATCTCCTATATTTGAATCAAAACCATAATCTTACATTTTTTTAAATGTTTTCTATTTTTCAATTAAAAGCCTAATCCTCTCTTTTCTTTTGAGAATGTCTGCTATTTTTGAGACAAAACCGTAATTGTATGCTTTCCTCCAAATCCTTTGTTTTTTCTCCAAATGACTCATTTTTTTTTAAAAATCAAAATCTTAATCCTTCCTTTTATTTTGGCAATGTCTACTATTTTTTAATCAAAACCCTAATTGTATGTTTCTTTACGGAATGTCCCCTATTTTTGAATAAAAATCCTAATCCTATGTTTTGATATTGGAATGTCTCCTATTTTTAAATTAAAACCCGAATCCTATGTTCTCTTTTCGCAATGTCCCCTATTTTTGAATAAAAACAATAAATTAATGTTTTTTTTAGAATGTCCTCTATTTATCGGGTTTCAATCAAAACAATAATCCTATGTTTTATTTTTTGAATGTCTCCTATTATTCAATCAAAACCTTATTCCTATGTTTTTATTTTTAGAATGTCTCCTTTTTTTAATTGACCCTAATCCTATGTTTTCTTTCAGAATATCTCCTATTTTTTAATTTTAAATGAAAATCATAATTCTTTGTTTTTTTTTTTAAATATCTCTAATTTTTTAATCTAAACCCTAATCCTATTTTTCTTTTCTATATGTCTCCTATTATCAACTAAAACCCTTGACCTACGTTTCTTTTTGGAATGTCACTTAAATTTCGGCTTTCAATCAAAAACCTAATCCTATTATTTCTTCTTGTAATGTGTTCTAATTTTGAATCAAACAATAATCCTATGTTTTTTTAATGGCTCCAATTTTTTAATCAAAAAAATAATCTTATGTTTTCTTTTATTATGTCTACTATTTTTTAATCAAACCAATAATCCTATGTTTTTTTTCCTGAATGTCCCTTTTTTTCAATCAAAACCCTATCCTATGTTTTCTTTTCAGAATAACTACTATTTTTAATCAAAGCCCCAATCCTATGTTTTCTTATTGTAATGTCTCCTACTTCTTTTATAAAAACTGTAATAATAATTTTTCTTTTCGGAATGCATGTGATATTTCAATCAAAACCGTAATCCTATCTTTTCTTTTTAGAATATCTTCTATCTTTCAATCAAAACAAGAATCCTATGTTTTGTTTTCTTAATGTCTCCTATTTATCAGTTTTGAATCTAATCCGAAACTTATGTTTTCTTTTCGGAATATCTCCTACTTTTCAATTAAAAACCTAATCCTTTTTTTTTCTGTTCGAAATGTCTGTTATTCTTGAAGAAAAACCATAATACTATGTTTTCTTTTCGAAATGTGTCCTATTTTTCAGTTTTGAATCAAAACCTAATCCTTTGTTTTCTTTTAGGAATGTCTCACTTTTTTCAATCAAAACCCTCACCCTATGTTTTCTTTTCATAATGCCTCATACTTTTGATAAAAATCCTAATCCTATGTTTTGTTTTCACAGTGCCTCCTATATTTGAATCAAAACTCTAATCTTATGTTTTCATTTTCGAATGTCTGCTATTTTTGAATCAAAATAATAATCGTATGTTTTCTTTTTGTAATGACTCATATTTTTTAAACAAAACCCTAATCCTAAATTTTTTTTCATTAAATCCTAATTTTTAATCAAAACACTAATCTTATGTTTTTTTTTTCATAATGTCTACTATTTTTTAATCAAAAACCTAATCAAATGTTTTCTTATAGTAATGTCCCAAATTTAATCGAAACCCTAATCCTATGTTTTTTTTTCTTTTCAGAATGTCTCATATTTTTCAATCAAAACACTAACCCTATTATTTTGTTTCGGAATGTCTACTATTTTTGAATCAAAATTGGAATTCTATATTTTCTAATAGTAATGTATCCTATTTTTCAATCGAAACCCAAAACGTTTGTTTTCTTTTCGAAATGCTTAATATATTTGAATCAAAACCCTAATCCTCTAGCTTTTTGGGAATGTCTCCTATTTTTTAATCAAAACCCTAATCCTATATTTTCTTTTTGTAATGTGTCCTATTTTTTAGTTTTAAATCAAAACCCTAAACCCATATTTTTTCTTTGCAGAATACCTCTCTATTTTTAATCAAAACCCTAATATGATGTTTCTTTTGGGAATGTCTGCTATTTTTGAATCAAAACAATAATCGTTTATTTTCTTTCCGTAATGTCTCATATTTTTCAATCAAAACCGTAAGATATGTTTTCTTTTGGTAATGACTGCTATTTTTCAATCAAAACCCTAACCCTTTGATGAAATATCTCCTATCTTTCAATGAAAACCTGAATCCTATATTTTCTTTTCGAAATGTCCCAATATTTTTAAATCAAAACCCTAATCCTTTTCTTTATTTTTGGAATGTCTACTATTTTTGGAATAAAAACATAATCCTATGTTTTCTTATAGTAGTGTCTCATATTCTATAATAAAAACTCTAATCTTATTTTATTCTTTTGGGAATGTGCTCTGCTTTTTAATCAAAACAATAATCCTATATCGTAATGTCTCATATTTTTAATCAAAGCCTAATCCTATGTTTTAGAAAGCCTCCTATTTCTTTCAATCAAAACCATAATCTTATGTCTTTTGAATGTACTTTTCAATCACACCCTAATCCTATTGTTTCTTTTAGGAAATTTCGCCTATGTTTTTGAGTTTTTAATGAAACCCTAATCCCTATGTTTTTCTTATAGTAATGTCTCCTATTTTTTTCTCAATCAAAAACCTAATCTATCGAATGTCTCATATTTTCCAATCAAAAACCATAATCATATGTTTTTGATTTAAAAAAATATGCAGATATTCGAAAGAAAAACATAGGATTAGCATTTTGATTGAAAAATATGAGATATAATAAGATCATTATAGAAATAATAGAGGAATGTGTCATATTGAATAGCGAGATATTCATTAGTGACATTTTGAAAGAATACATAGGTTAGTTTTTAATTCAAAAGCTGATCAATTAGGGAGACATTCAAAAAGAAAACATAGGTTAGCGTTTTGATTTAAAATGATGCATAGGAGACATTATAAAAAGAAAACATAGCATTAGGGTTTTGTTTGCAAATAGGAGGCATTCCAAAAAGAAAACATAGGATTAGGGTTTGCATTCAAATATAGTGAGGCACTACGCTAGGAAAACATTGGATTCAGGTTTTCATTGGAAAAAATAGGAGACATTACTATAAGGAAACATAGGATTAGCCTTTTGATTAAAAAATAGTAGACATTCCTTAAAGAAAATATAAGATTAGTGTTTTGATTGAAATATAATAGACATTTCGAAAAATAACATAGGAGGAGTGTTACGATTGAAATATAATAGGCATTTTGAAAAGAAACCCTACTAATAGCAGACAATCTGATGAGTACATTTCATATCATATTTACTTACCCTCAATTCATTCGTTTTCTTGTCTTTTACCACTATTTTTCTTATATAACATGTTATTATATGTATATTTGTTTGTTATGCAGGAATGCGGAGCTCGGACCAAGTTCTCAAGCTGAACACGAGAAAAGTATGATCGTGCTTTGTCCCACTAATTATCTTAGCATGAAGGATTGCAAGTAATAATTCAACCAGTCGGGTGCTCTCAGTCCTAGCACGGTCTTAGCATGAACACTTAGCTAATTCACTTAGAAATCTCAAGGAGATAGCACGGTCAAAGCACAACTGTGCTTAGATAGTGTCGAGCCCAAAATTAGCCTTATTAGTCCAGTTTCTAGGATTTCGCTCTCATCTTTGTTCGGGGATTTTTCTTCTCCACCAGGAGAAATTTCATGAGGGCGAAGATCAAGCTTCACTACACGATCTAAGGGGATCAAAGACGAGTCGGGGGCACAAAGGAAGTGGAGCTATCATACAAAGCTCAACTTGGAAGAGTTTTTTGAGAAGAAGGGAGTCATGCCATTTTTCCTTAGATCTTTAACTGCTTCATCCATGTTATACCCATCCATGAGGGACTAACCATCCATAGTGCCCCGTGATGTTGAACTATGATACTTTATATGATTTGAATACTCTCTTCTAATGTTCTATGGAGATCTTTTGGTTTCTTGTTTTTAATCTTATGTTTGCATAACTTGATATGTTTGATTTGCACAGTTTCTTGTGTAAAACTCGGTGTGTGGATTACCATAGAGGTAGTTACCTTGTGTGATTGCAAAACTCATTGTGTATGAAACCATAGTTACCCTAGCAAAACATGGGGTATTTGAGAACTATAGATGCATCATTGCTTCTGAGCACACACAAGAACCATAGAATGTACCGGGTACATGTGTGCGTCCCATACACTTGCAGAAAATTCATCAATTTTTTTGCGCCATTGCCGAGGACTGGCAACTTTTTTGAAAATTTAGATTCTAGTGATCTAGTTTGTTTTTATTGTTGTTATTTGTGAATGTCCATTTTCTTTTTTATTTTTAATTATTCTTCTTAGGATTTTTTTTGTTTCCACTCTTTTTAATACTTTTGGTCTTACACCGTCCTATCTTCTATGTGTAGGCATCTTTGTACGACCTGCAGAAGCACTTTTTCTCCATTGGCAAACCCGAATATAGAAGTTGAAAGGAATTTCTAAAGAAGAATCGAACTGATCAATTAAAGTGAGACAGGGTCAATAGAAATCAGCGTGGAAGTGAGTCAAGAAGAAGAAATGGCTGGAAATAAACAAAAAAGCATTTCTAACTTTGCTCAGCCAAATCTAAAAGGACTAGCATCAGGCATTGTTCGACCTCTTATTGCGGCGAACAACTTCAAATTAAAGCCCAATTTTATTCAAATTGCGATACAGATGTGCCGTTTTTATGGGTTCCAAGATGAAGACCCTTATAAGCATTTGAGGACTTTCATGGAAATCTGCAACACTTTTCCCATTCTAGTTGTGAGGGAGGGCTAAACAGTGGCTAAGTTCCTTGCTGCAGGGGTCTCTTACAACATGGAAGCAGGTTTTAGAGACTTTTCTTACATGAGACTTCCCTCCAGTGAAGATCACTAAGTTGAGGATTGATATCTCCTAATTCCTGTAATTGGAATCAAAAACCGTGTACGACACTTGGGAGAGATACAAGGAGATGTTGAGAAAATACCCACATCATGGAATCGTGGAGTAGATGCAGATACAAGTCTTTTATAATGGATTAAACAACCCCACAAAGCAGATGCTTAATGCTGCTTCGGAAGGCTCTTTATGGAAAAAGCAACCAAGTGAGGCATACAGTTTGATTGAGGAAATAGCAAACAATGGCTACCAATGGAGTATTGAGAGGAACAAATCAGTTAAAGCAGCTAGTATTTATCAGGTGGATGCCATTACAACTCTTGCAGCATAAGTTGAAGCAATTACCAAAAGATTAGACACTATACACTCCATTTCTCATGTTCCAGGACTTCCTTGCGATTGTCGGGGCCCTCCAAATGAGCCTGGGTGTCTTCTTTCTTTTGATACGGGTACAGGGCGGATTGAGCAATGGATTTTGTTTGGCAAAATAGCCATTATCAGAACAACCCGTACAATAACACATACAATGCTGGGTGGAGGAATCACCTAAATTTCTCATGGAGTTAACTAGGACAAGGGCAGCAGCAACAATAACAGTATAAATCTCTCTATGGGGTGTACAACAACTATCCTCTTCTTCATCTTCTGAGCCATCCAATGAACTCACCTTTTCGGGTCTTGAGGACATGATGAGAAATACTAATGTAACCGTGAGGAATTTAGAGCATCAGATGGCCCAGATGTCCAAATTAATTGAGGAAAGGCTCTTGGAGTCCCTCCCTGGTAACATAGAGATAAACCCAAAAAAAACCTTGAAGGTTGTCACTTTCAGGAATGGAGTGCAACTTCCAAAACCCGTTGAGAGGAAACCCGAAATGGAGAAGGTTGAACTCGCTATTGGTAGTAATCTTAAGACTACAATTAACTTGGAGAAGGATGCCAAAGTATAGAGTAAGGAAAAAGATGCATTGCCTATATACCAACCTAATCTTCCTTACCCAGTGAAAGTGAAGAAGGATCAACAAGAGGAGTAGTATAAGAGATTCCTCGATGTGTTCAAGACTTTGCATAGTAATGTTCGATTTGTTGAAGCTCTTGTTCAGATGCCGAGGTATGCTAAATTTTTGAAAGAACTACTAAAGAACAAGAGAGAACTAGAAGAAGTGTCTTCTGTAACACTTAGTGAGGAATGTTCAGCTTTGATCACCAACAAACTCCGCAAGAAAGAGAAAAATCCCCGGGGTTTCATTGTTCCTTGCACGATAAGTGGTTTAGTTGATGATAAAGCCTTAGATGATCTGGGGTATGCATCAATCTCATGCCCTACAAAATTTTCCAAAGGTTTGGGCTTGGAGAACCAAAACTCACCACTATGACTTTACAGTTAGTGGACAGGTCCATCAGGTAACCGTGAGGTATAATTGAAGATGTTTTGATTAAGGTGGACAAGTTCATTTTTCCGGTGGATTTCATAATTCTCGATATTGATGATGAGGTGGAGGTACCATTTATTCTAGGAAGGCTACTCCTAGCAACTTCAAAGGCTCTTATTGATGTCAAAGATGGCCAAATAACACTTAGAGTCAGCGAAGAAGAGATTATTTACAAGCTATGGATTTTGATGACACATTCTTTTGTGTGGATGTTATTGATGAAGTTGTTTTTCAATTTGTACAGGATATGTTCATCAAAGATGAGCTTGCTGAATTATTGGAAAATGATCGCTCAAATGATTAAGCACCAGAAGAGGTGATGGAAGAATCGTACTGGTTGGACTTGGAAGCTATCGAGGTCTTTGTACCACCGAATTCAGCAAAGAAAAAAACTTTCGCGCAACAAAGTAGTGGACAAAGGTGATCACCAAGAAGAAGAAGACACCCATCTAACCATCTTATCACAATGTTCCTGACCATTCAAACCTTTGGGCTTTTAGTGGGATTAATTTAATTGATTCATTGATACCATATGGTTGCATTTGTATTCAAGGTGGCTATGAGAGGTCTCGATCACATGAACCTCCTTGAGGAAAAACAGGTATGTCAAGCTAGTGATGTTAAACAAGCGCTACTTGGGAGGCAACCGAAGTTGTTTTATTTTCTTCATAATCGTGTCTTGTTTTCTTATCATTTTTGTTTTGTTTTCATATATTTCAATGGTTGCTGTGTTCTTGTGATTTCGATCTCTCGGGGCATTATTGATTTTTGTTCGGAGTGTCGGTAATACTTTTTATTACCTTAAGGATTTTTATCATTGTTAATGAGGAAGATAGGCTTTACTCTAGAACTTTTTAGGCCAAGCATGGGCTGAGAACACCCCGCTTGTGCCCCTGATTCTCTATGTTTCTAGTTTCTGAATCATTCCGAGGCAAGCATGGACTGAGCATGAGCGTCCTAAATCGGTAAGCGCGGTCTCCAAGCAATTTATACAATTGTGTCTTTTCTTAGATGTTTCAGGAATTTTTCCTTAAAGAATTAGGGAAAGGAACACGCCTAGGACATGACCATGTTTTAGTATATGGAGCTAGCCCTAACTCTCATGCCTGCGCATGAGAATGCTTTACCCATGCTCGAACCCGAATGGTCGTGTCCCTTTATCTTTTGAAGCCGTTCACAGCCGACCCTTCCCATCCATCTCACCAGCTTACGCTCTTCTTCCTACTTTCGTTCTTTGTCACTCGTGAAGTTTCTAGTTCATGTCAGGGTTGGTTGTAGTTGTTCCTCCTTTTCCTTATCCTCTTCCTCAACCCCAGTAAAGCGTCGTGCTTCCTTTTCCAGTTTATTTTGTTGTAATGCTTTACCCATCATGCTCTGAATTGCATTGTGGATCTTGTGTTATGTTCATTGTTTCACGCTTAATATTGCTTGTTTTATTTCAAATATTTCTTTATTCTTAAGCTTTAACAGTGTTGTATCTTTGAGAACGATGGTCGCTCGAAGCATGATCGTGCCCTCCCTGGGAACATGATTATGCTCTTGCCCTTAGCATGATTGTCTTGAACAAGCGCACGCCCCTACTTCAATGTTGAGCATGGTCTGAGTGCTCCTTGCACGATCGTGCTCTCCTTAATTGTTTGAACTAATTTGGTTTATCTTTTCTTGCAAATTATGTTGAGGAAGCACACTTTTGCCTGCCTTTCCAAGAGGCCCCAGGTGGGGGAGCCTGCTCTTGATATGGACTCACCACCGGTATTCCATACTCAGATGCATCAAGAGTGATTTGCTCACCTTTCCCAAAGACATTTTGGTGAGTTACGACAGATTGATTAGGGATGCCCTCCGTGAAGTCGAATTGGAGGAGAAGGTTAGTCGGTTGCTCAGTGCCGGTGCATGGACAATTGTTTTAGATTACTGATACCACTTACGAGCCGACTTGATTCGATTTTAGGCGGTTGGTGAGACGCACCGGGTGAGCCACACCAATTTCTCCATCCGGTTGGGGATTTATGATATGAAGTTCACTCGAACTCCTGCATATGATACCCTGTTTGTTGGTCCCTATATCACTCATCTGATCAGACGTTTGGGCATCCTAGAGGGGACTAATAGGATGTGAGTGGTCGCGGTGTGCTGACCCTTGAGATGATCAAGTCGATGGGGATGCTCGACTTGTCACAGCTGGGGTTAGTCCATGTCGAGTGGGCCACTGATTCTTCATCCACTACTACTCCTGATCTACCTAGTGAAGGGGATGCTTTCATTGCTCATCCACATTGTTCTGGTGGCTGCATAGGAGTGTGGTATGCATTGCTGAGCATTTTGGTGTGAGGCTGTCAACTAAAATTGTTTCTCCCGTGCGGATACTCGACACATTGGGGTGTACACTTCTTGTAATACCACTGAACTTTTTGGAAACCAATGAGGGAGTTTATTCGAGGATATTATCTCCGTGCAATAACATTTTTCAGCGAGAAGCGGTTTTGTTGAGAAACCCAAATGGAAACAATAAGGACCTAAGTGTGAATGTTTATAGAAAATTTTGGGTTCACAAGTAATAAAAAGGTTTAATCTGTATCGTTTCCAGAAACCAGGGACTGAAATGTAAGTTTATAGGGACTTTTTGGAAATAATATTTCATGATTAAGGGATCACTGGTGAATTTGCAATGTTCTTTTTGTTAGAAATTTTATTTTCAGGGACTGACAGGGAATTTTGGCAGAAATTTAAATTAAGAGATAAGTTATGGAAATAGCTTGTTTTTTTGTGGGCTTTCTTCTTCTTCTTCTTCTTATTATTCAATGGTTGCAACAGTGTTTTATTTGAAAAAGAAGAAGAAAAGATGAGAGAAAGAAAATAAGAGGCTTTAAGAAGAGGATGTGGAGATCGCCGGAGAGAGTTCGCCGGAGTGCTTGGTAAGAGTAATCTTGGTTTGAATGATGCATGATGTATTGTTTAAGAACTTGGGCAAGCATGCTAGAATTTTAACTTGTTTTTATGAGATTTGACTTTGTTTTGGGAGGCAAAAGCATGGTTTATTGTTGTAGATGATGAGTGATTCAAGTTGCTTTTTGAAAACAAACCATGTATTTGGGATAGATTTTTGCTTGAAATGGTGATAGAATTTTCGTGTTTGGCAGTACTTATCAGTGGCAACCTGGAATTAGTGTTTGGCTTGGTTAACTAAGTGGATGATGATGATGTGATTAATTTGATCATGATGACTAAGATGGTGATTATAATGGGTGGAGATTAAGTGGTTGAGTCTAGCCAAATTTGTTGGATTGGGCTCTGGATCAAATCAAGTGAAGTGGGCTTTAATTTAATCGAGTCAAGTCCATTCAATTGGCTCAATGGGGCTGGCCATTAGTCTAGGTTGAAATAGATTGGATCTCATTTGCTTAAAATGAGAATAAAGAAACTCGGTTTTGTTTCAACCAATTGAGGATTGACTTGATTTTGACTAAATGTGTAATTTTGTTGGGTTGAAGTTAGCGCTAAGCCGATTGGAGGATCGATTTCTTTCTTGGTTCAGATGGCTACTGACTTCAGGGTGAACCAACTAAGGAGAAGTGGGGTTCAGTTGAACTAAGTCGGTCTCAAAAGATTTTGTATAACAATTGGAAGTGGTTCAATGTCACAGTTGGTGAAATTGAACTTGTCAGCCGAAATTGGAGGTTGGTTTAGGTTGGTTCGTAATGGCTTTTCAGCTCCACTGCAGTCGAGCTTTAAGCGCAATTTGAGACTAGTTTTATTATCCAAGAGCAGTGTTTGAATCAATTGGAATGAGGGCACTAATTAGTGAGTCAATTATTTATTTGTTGAATTTTCTTTTGGGTTTAATTTTGTCATTCGGATGTATGTTATTTATTTTATTTCCGCTTCTCCCATTAGGTGTCGTTTCAAAGTCTGGGAGCAGCCAGTCTAGCGGAAACCCACGGGAGACCAAGCGAGTTTGAGTGTCTATTCTTTCAAAATAATCGGTTAATTGCTATTATTTTGAAAAGTTTCAAGTATTTAATGGCTACTAGTTTGAAATGCGCTTTAATTATGTCATTATATTGGCGTTTAATAATTTATATCAAGTTAAAGGATACATATAATTATTTTGTGATTTGCTGTGCCATAGCACGAGTTAGTATATTTGGTTTCATACACTATACATTGTTTTAACCGTGTTATTTTCGTGTATTTATTTTAATGGTTATGCGTACTTTTGGACTTTGAGATAATTTCAGAAACCGCGTGTGCATATTAAAATGTTTTTACCGTCAATGACTTGTAGATTCTGCTTACTTTTCTAGTGGTACATGAATGGTGTTGTTAGTGGATAATATGGACTTTGTAGGCATTATACATGTCTCCCAGCTCGCGGAGTTTTCGCAGATTTTGATGGTGACTATGGACTTTATGCAGCAGGAGTCCCAGCGATCCGCCCCTCGACTGAGGCAAGCGTGGTCAAACTCGAGTCTACCCTTGTCAAGAGTTGCGTAGTAGCTATTTGGCAAGGTTTAGCTTCAGGAGAAACCCGGTGACTCACCATGCGGATCTCGATAGGGCAACGCTAGTTGTCAGAATACTCAATGACTCTCAAACCTAGTTGCAACGACGGCCAAGTCGGGGGAGCGTACGCCCAATGATTTGATATTTGTTTTGTTGTTTAGCTCAGGCAAAACAAGTTATTTTGGATTGGCGATGAGAGTAAGTGAAGCGCTTGTCGCGTCTTAGAAGGTAGTCTCACACAAAATTTATTTCCTTTGAAAAACTGATTTTATGACAATTCATGATGAATTTATTTTCTAAAAAGCTCGTTAAAGTTGTATTTTCACAAATTTTGCATCTGGGGAAAGTTGGAAATTATTTCTGAGAAATTGATCTTTATATACTTTATATACTCTATTTAAATTATTTGAAAATTATTGAGCCAATCGCCGAATCAACCTCGAATTTGTTAAGGCTAGCTTGTATGAGCACTACCCTACTAGATTACCTATCCGAATATAGAGCCAATCAGGATCTTGTAGCGGTGGTACCCAATAATCGAGGGTCCTTTTTCTTTTCTATGTGTTGATATCATGATCTTGTAGCTGTGGTACCCAATAATTGAGTAATTGCTTTGTTGTACTCGTGTATTTGAACCCATAGTATGCTTTTGGGAAAAGTTGTAATCATGATCCAGAAGTCCGATTTCGATTTTTTCAAGGGTGCCGCTCGCCTAAAACTGGATTTTCACTGATGCAAGCTACATTTACCTCAAGAAATAGTAGGTGTGCACATCTTTTGGCATCGAGAAATGAAGTTGAGATATCCTCGTCGGTAGAGATCACGCCGTGTTCAGCAGTTTAGAGGTTTAGTATTTGACTAGACCATGCATGGTTAAGGGCCAAGGAATTATTAAGACTCACCAATCGGGTTAAAACTCTGTTGCCGACACACCTTGTGTGAGTACCGTGAAGTAATCGGTCACCCAAGTAATAAAATACCCTAGTGAGTGGTAGTCAAATCCATGTGGAATAGTTGCTTTAGGAACACAAGTATTGCTATTTAGCCAGAATGAAAACCAATTTCAGGATGTTGAATTAAAGAAAATCAATGCAAAAGAAGAGTAAGAGATCGGAGAGCAAGAGAGAGTTGCATAGGCAAAATCATGGTAAATGGGGTACTCGGACAATGCTCGCCCTTAGGACTATTATTTCCAATTGTAAGCTAATGTTAGTTCCCAATAGAGGTTTAATGAGTCATGGAAACCAAAGACACACGGTCCCAAACCTAAGGTCAACTTGACTAGTCTTTTACACTATGCCCATCGGGTAGGGATACTCTCACACCTCACACCGTAAGACATCATGAGCTCTAGGGATTCCATGATAAACCCTATTCCCCATATAGATCGAACCCTTTGGTCCAAAGTGAAAAGATCCCTAGTCACGATTAATCCTCAAAGACTAAGAATTACTTCAATATTTCACCGTTGCTCGCAAGAACTAAGCCCAAGTGGGAGTTTGGTCTTTAGCACCTCTATCACGACCGTGAAAGAACTCTTGGAATGTGGAGGTAGGATAAATCACGTTAGAGGGAAAGATCGACGCTTTCGCCACCTCTCGACTCATCCTCCTCAACCATCTTCAATCTAACTAAGTCTAACCCTAATGATGTTGTCACCCCTTCATAGGATTATCTAAATAGATTCTCAACCCTAGTGTCACTCTAAAGAAAAAGCAAATCAACAAGCACACGAGATTGAAACTCAATTAAAACATCAATTAAAGAAAACATAATACAATAAAACAAAATCATCGTAAGGTTTAGAAGTCCAAGCTCCCTCAGAATGGTTTAGCCTCCATGGAGCAATATCAAGAATGAAATCGAAAGTAAGTGCAAGCATTCCATAGAGAGAACCCACTTGTCGTCCGTGGGCTAATCGATCTTGACGAAAGCAGCCTCGACTTCTCCAAAAAGTTCCCTTTATCAATTCTAGGGCACACTCGCCAAATCAATGATGATGAAATCTCTCCCAATATTTTCTCCTTCAAAGGAACCTCGATGTCGATTCTATAGAACCGCCTCGAAAAACCCGAAAGAAAAGCCTCTCCAAAACCCTAGACGCTGCTTTCCCAAAAGATGGGCAAAAAGATAGGAAGAAGATCTCAGAAATAAAACTCTCAAAGTGGTATTTATAACGCGCTGAAATGGGGCAATCCACACGGACGCGTGGAATTTCCACACGGGTCACGTAGTGGATTCTAGGTTGCATTTTTCCCACACACTTTGAAACATTAACGCTATAGTGATTTTAGTCGTCAGTGTCACCATAGTAACCTCGCCAAGATGGTGTAAATACTCCCAAAATCATTTTGTTCGTCGAGGCCACATGATTGGGCATAGATCCATCTGGTAGATCATGTCGCGCCTCAATTAAAGCATAATGGACGGCTCTTAATCAATGCTGCACAAGTCAAGACATATGAGTGTGACTGCTTTTGTGCACTTCCACTTTGTGTTTTCACTTGAGCATAATGGAGGTTGGCACACACCCACATGTCTATGACCACAACTTGTGTTCCTGACCCTCTTGTTTGATCCAAGAATTTCATCAATCAACAATGGCCCATGATCTACTTTTTGCTTCCTTTCTTCCAAACTTGTTCTGCACAACCCTCAATATACAAAAGAACACACAAACACATACTGAATGAGCTATAAAATCTGATAAAAAGTGATGCTCAACAGGATACTCATATTACTGAGTACTCAAACACTTAATCAAGCTTCCACACACTTAACCTTTTGCTTGTCCTAAAGCAAAAATAAAACATTCAAGCATATAAGAAGGAAAATTAAAACTACTTGGCCTTAAG
The DNA here is from genome assembly GCF_009730915.1 of Dioscorea cayenensis subsp. rotundata. Lineage (NCBI taxonomy): Eukaryota > Viridiplantae > Streptophyta > Magnoliopsida > Dioscoreales > Dioscoreaceae > Dioscorea > Dioscorea cayenensis. The sequence goes on along the minus strand of NW_024088568.1, from coordinate 9,216 downwards.
TTCACCAAAAGCATGCAAAAGAGGCATTCTCTACAAGTAAGGAAAAAGTCAAACACCGAATAAGAGAAATCATTTCTCTAGCTAAAAACTTGAATAAAAAGGACAACAACCCAATATAGTGTAAGTGTGTGTATACTCACTTAAGTCAACCCAACATGTAATTATCAAGTTCTTCTTTAAGAGGGACTTATTTATAAACAAAAAGAAGAGGTTGTAGCTAACACATCCTCGACGGTAGTCTCTCTCCTAAGCTGCCACCAAGGTGCTTTCACACTTTCGAGGTGTTTGCTATTTCTAGCAGGGTAGTAGCTTTAACTCATCATATAAGATAGCTCTTTCTCTCATTTGGGCATAACTAGTATCCGACTTATGAGAGTAGATCTCATACTCATAAGTGGGCTCTTTTCCACCCCCAATACATAACAAACAAACATGCTGTTTTTAAAAACAACAATCATGCTAAAACAATCCCTTAAACATCGAACTTGATTTTCCACAAGGTTTAATGAGTCAAGAGTGTAACAAGTGATAATCGGGCAAAAATTTTAAAAATTTAATAAAAACTAGAGCTATGATAATATTCAATGTTAAAAATTTTCCTAAATTTAAGAAAAATAACCATTGCAAATTACGGAACCGCCATTGGCTACATGAGCATAAAAAGAGAATGCATAAGTATAGGAACATGTGTAATGTGAACTCCCCCGACACTTGTCAGTACATTGCCCTCAATGTACGTGATACAAGTTCAATAAAGAAATATAACAATCAAAACATGTGTGTGGAGATGGCAATTAAAATAATACTCCCCGAACTCCTAATGGTACGCTTTGATGGAGTTACTTTTTTGAGAGTTGAGTTCCAACGGGTTGTGGAGAACACACAGCCATGTAAAAAGCCACATGACCGTGCCCATAACTATCCCTCAATTCCAAGACTCATAAGACGATGTGCAAGTATACACAAGGGATTCAAAAGTAAAGCTCATCAAAAGACATTAAAATCGAGTCTATAAAAATATGGAAATGAAATACAACTCAATACAATTAAAAAGCGAGAAGATAAACCTCGTAGGATAGTCCTATTTGAGTAATACATAGTCAAAAATAAAATGCGTAAATAAAATTCTAAAACATAAAAGAAAAAGAAAAATAACGACACCTCAAGCACTCGAGATCCCGCTTCCGCTAGTGGTACCGCCGCTGTAGGTGATGATGCCGGGTGCCGCTAGTGGTGGTGATGGTGCCGCTAGTGATGCTGGAGGTGCGTCAGAAAGCTAATCGGGTCTCATAATGAAAGGTGAGATCATGTCTCGCCTAGAATCTGTCAGAGTGTGTCAAGATGCATCATCACCTTGGCGCATTCGTAGCCTTTATCGAGTGAACCTCAGCCAGATCAACATACAACCCCTTACAATGCTCTCGAGCCTCCTCAAAGCGATCACGGGATTGAGTCGGAGAAAAGACCAAGATGGGTGGTGGCTCCTATACTCGGAGGGGTGACCCTGTCTCCATCTTCTCTAGCTGTGGCTGAAGAGCAGGCTGAGACCCCTCAGCTACATCTCCCATACCCTTACCCGTCTATGGTGGTGGCATGATCATGACATAAACACTATCTCTATATCTGCAGACCATGCCCATCAACTGCATCGTCTCTAGGCAGATGAGAGATGGTACAATAATCTTCTCAGCCTCACTAATAGCGTATAAGAGACCATCCACATGATGAGTCAAGTGATGCAAGGGCCTGAGAAGAGCACCCCAACCCTGGCTTACTATCCTTGATGGTGCACTTACTCTTCCGTGATGTGTCCCAGGTGGAGTGGCTCGCTCTATACCATCGAATACAGATAAAGCAACTTCTGATTGCTAATGACTCTAGTACTATCTCCACGTCTGTTCACTGATTAACTAAGAACAGCGTGGAAATATCTGTAGGCCAGTTAGGAGAGACATATAGCCTTTGAAACTCCTAGCTCATACTGTTCCTGACCATATAGTATCCTGTAGGTGCGACGAGGAATCAAGCTGCAAGGGTAATCTGTCGGGAGCACCTCATACTGCTCTGTGTTAGTGTAAGCCTCATTGTAGAGCCCAAGTCGGATCAAAAACTGAGTCACGCTCATGCTATGGTACTCTCCAAAGGCTCTTAACTTAATAGCATCAATACTATCAAAGCTGGAGTATGAAAGGTCGAACTTGTACAACGCTAGCACCTCCAAAGTGAGCATACGGATAGCCGGCTCTCGAATGGACAATAATGGCCTCTAGCTACCCATGAATATCAACTCCACAATCTTGTCGGCCATCTCATCCCCCAAATGAATCTCTCTCAATGCGCTCAAGTCAGGGAATCTCGACTATCCAAACTTAAGCCTCGATAAGTGCTCAAACCGAACCTAATGTTCAAGGATCACAAACTCCATGTGCTCAGGAGAGGGCTTAAGGGGATGCTTACTAGTTGTTTTCTTCGATCTGGGTGCTATTCCTTCAAAAATTGAAAATAAAATGGTTAAATTCAACATAAAAAACAGTTCTGCAGGAATCCATATGGTCTTGTGGAAATTTCACATGCCTGTGTGGATCTTCAGGGCGTGACAGCAACATGGCTAGGATCTCCAAAAAACTAAAAATACAACATAAAACCTTCAAAATCACTTCTCAAAACATTCACCAATAATTTAAACATGAAATCCATGTGAAATCGACCACATTGAGCAAAAGAAATGAAGAATGGTGAAGATGAAGGGGAAAGGAAGCTTATCGATGAAATGACAATCAAAAACTTCGAATACGACCGGCAAACGACGCAAAGACCTTATAAATAGATGGAGAAGGTCAGGAACAAGGAAAGGACGCATCTTTTGAGTGTTTGGGAGTCTATAAATGAAGAGGTACAAAATGATTGTAAAGAAAAGTCACGCCCCTTTATGTTCTGTACATCCACACGGGTGTGTGGAAATTACCCACACAAGTGTGTATCCACAGGAGCTCTTCACAGGGGCATGCACACGCCCATGTGTGCTCTCGGGATAGAAATTTTAACCTCTAAATGTACCAACATGGGCATGATGAAATTACCCATGCCCGTGTTCCGGACCCGCAAGGGCACCCACACGCCCCTGTGGCTTTTCTGTTCTCCCTAGAAAAAATTTTTGAGTGTTCCACACGCCCTTGTGGAAATTCCACATGGACGTGTGAAAATTCACAGGGGGGCTCATAGCAGCAGCCACACGTACATATGTGATCTCGGGATAGAGAGTTATCTCTGCAGGGTTTCACACGAGCATGTGGAAATTACCCATGCCCATGTCCCTCACACAGGGTCATCCACATGCCCCTATGTCTTCTTGGGATGGAGCCCTATCATTCTGCAGAGATCCACACACCCATGTGGAAATTCCCCACTAGCGTGTGGTTGTCACAAGGTAGCTCACAACGGTATTTACACTCTTTGTGTCTTCTCGGGATGGAGAAGTTGATCTCTGAACATAAATACATGCCCATGTGAAAATTCCACATGGCAGTGTATCTTCTTTGAATGACTTAGAAAAATTACAGGCTCTACAGTAAAAATTCTGCAACATTCATACACTTACAAAGACTGCAAATATAGTTAAAAACTATGCAGAGAATCAAGAAAACATGCTCAAACGACCTAAAACTTCGCCAGTCACAATGAAGTGCACTAAAACACCAATGATTCACGAGAAAAACCATAGCAATAGCATGTAAAAATCAAGACACCAACACTAAAGCTTTTATTCATGCAAACACTAAACTAAAACTTAGAAAAATGGTAAAGACTTTGGTTGCCTCCCAAGAAGCGCTTGTTTAACGTCACTAAGCTTGACATACATGTCCTTACCTTTCGGGGATTCATGAATAAATGTTGCCCTCTTACCACAACTTGAAAGCACGATGAATATAATTTTTGCAAGGTAGAGGGGGAGTTATCGAGTTTATTACCAAACAAGTGTTCTTCACCTTTACTTCGTGACTGCTCATCCCCACTAGTATTTGGACCCTTCTTGTGACGTCTCCTTGTCCTCTTGAGCTTTTGGATCATCTTCTTCATGACTCCAGGGCTAGGTTTCACCTCATCATCTAGATCAAGTGATAAGATTTCTTCATTCTCCACTTCTTAATTTAGCCATCCCTCCATTGGGTCGGAACACAACATTTCCTGCATATAATCATCAATCAACTCATCAATGGTGTCAAAAAATATAAAGTATCATCGAATTGAAGAGAATGTCGCATGGCGTCAGTGAGGCGATATGTCAACTTCTCAACTCCAACACTTAGTTTCAATTCCCCACCATCCATGTCAATGATTGTTTTGGAAGTGTGCAACAATGGTATCCTAAGTATCAATGGAACCTCGACATCTTCATCAACATCTAATACCACAAAGTCTGCAGGAAAGATTAACTTATCAACCTTCACAAGTACATCCTCAATGATGCTCCTCGGATGTCTAACTGATCCATCGGCCAATTGAAGTGTCATCCGAGTGGGCCTAAGCTCTCCCAAGCCTAGCATCTAAAAGAATGCATAAGGCATAATATTGATGCTCGCCCCGGAATCCGCCAATGCCTTCTCTTTACACAAGTTACCAATATTACATAGAATGATGAAGATAGCAGGGTCTTTCTTCTTGTTCGGCATATTCATTTGTAAAAACACAGAGCATGAAGCATCTAAGATCATAGATGCACTCTCCTCCAACTTCCTTTTGTTGATCAAGAGGTCTTTAAGGAACTTTGCATAGCGAGGCATTTGAGACAACGCCCCCACAAATGCGATATTGATGTGCAACTGCTTGAATAGACCCAAAAACGTCTAGTATTGCTCATTAGTTTGGTCATTCTTCAATCTTGAAGGGTAAGAAATTCTTGGCTTGTAAGGTGGAGGTGCCACCTCCTTCTCTTTAGCTCTCTCCTCAACCTCCACTTCTTTGGGTGACTAAACCATTGTCTTTTCGGTATGGAGCTTACTCTGAACTTCACATCAACTTCTCAAAGTGATCACCTTCACATGCTCTCTTGGAGTGATCTCCGTGTTGCTAGGCAAACTCCCTTGGGGTTTTTCGAAAGTGACTTCATAATTTGTCCCACTTGGTTCTGCAAGTTATGCAATGATGCAATGTGGTTGCGAAGTGTTGCTTCAACCGACTAAAATCTCGTATCTGATGATTGAATGAACTTGGTCAAAGCCTTCTCGAAATCAGTCATCTGGTTCTCCTACACTGAAACTCTGTTCTAGATAATCAGGGCTTGTTGTTGTTGTAAAGCCGGTGAAGCCATAGCCTTCTCTTGCCCTTGATTACTCCAAGAAAGGTTTAGGTGGCTTCTCTATCCTGGATTGTAGGTATTGCTATACGGATTTCCTTGATCCCTCATTGCATTTTCTACAAAATTCACCTGTTCCACTTAAGTTGTACCACCAATAGCAATCAGGCAATCAGATAAAGCATGTCCTCACAAACACCCTGTGCAACTCATCACTACCGCCAATCTAGGAGAAGTTAGAGTGTCTAGCTTCTTGCTGAAGGACTCAACCTAGGCTACCAATGATATGGGTGAATCGAAATCATGAAGTCCTGCTACCTTCTTCTTCCTCGTGAGTTCCATCGATAATCTGCTCAAAGCCATCTCTTCAATGAGTCATCAACCTTCTTTGGGGTTTTACTTCCTAAGGTACCTCTTACTACAGTATCAAGTAATTTCTTTTTGCTTGGGTTCAAACCATTGTAGAAGGTTTGGGTAATCATCCAATCGTAGAACCCATGTTGAGGACATTTCTGTAGGAGATCCTTGAACCTATCCGATATCTCAAAAAGAGATTAAAATTTTGTTTGCATAAAAGAGGATATTTCATTCCTGAGCTTCACAGATTTTCCACGAGGGAAATATTGAGCTAGGAAAGCTTCCACCATCTCCTCCCAAGTATTGATCAATGCTCTAGGTAATGAATGTAACCATTGGTTTGCTCTCCCCTTCAAGGAAAATGGAAAGGACCTCAACTTGATAGCACCATCTATAACTCCATTAATCTTGAGCATATCGCACACTTCCAAGAAATTCTCGATGTGGTTGTTAGGATCCTCATTGACCAAACCATTAAGCTGTGCTGACTACTGTAACATCTGGATGAAGCCTGCTTGAGCTCAAAACTCTGAGCTACAATTGGTGGACTCACAATGCTAGATTGCGTGCCAGGAATTGTCGATCGTGCATAATCTGAGAGTGTCCTCTGCTGCTCATATTGTTCTACCATATTGTCAGACCCTTCAACTTCTATCACAATTTGATTTATCTGTTCTTATATAGGTTCCTTTCCTCATCTGTGAGTTCTCCTTCCAATGGCTAGATCACCTTCAACTAATGTCGAAGGGTTACCTCAGGTTATAACTTGGAGATGCAATTAAAGAAAGAAAGAAAAACAAATTTGAATGATGCAAGAATATGAAAGTGTGAAATAGAACAAATGATGAATAACTAAAATAGCAAAGTGCAAGTGCTTCTAAAATGCCTAATCCCCGGCAATGGTGCCAAAAACTTGACATACCCCTTGCGTGTGTGTACCGCAAGTTTATGGATCATTGAAGTAATAAAATTTTCTGGTGAGTGGGTAGTCGAATCCACACGGAATAGTTGCTTAGAAACAAAAGGATTGCTATTTAGCTAGAATGTAAACCAATTTGTGATGTTGAATTAAAGAAATCAATGTAAAGAAGAGTATAAGATTAGAGAAATCAAGAGGAGTAAGGAGAGATAATTGATGGGAAAATTGGGTACTAGGACAATGCTCACCCTACAACTATTATTTCAAGGGCAAGACTAATGTTATGTCTCCTTATTGAGGTTTAATGAGTCGTGGAAATTCAAAGACATACAGTCCCAAACCCAAAGTCAACCATGACTAGTCCTTTATACTATGCCCCGACAGAAGGGGATACTCTCCACGCCTCACACTGTGTAGGACTGCTTGGAGCATTAAGAATTCTAAGTGATAAACCCTATTTTGTAATATAGATCTAACCCTTTAGTCCAGGAGAAAGATCCCTAGTCATGATTAAGCCGCAACACTAAGGATTACTTCAACACTTCACTCTATTACTCACGCAACCAAGCCCCTGTGGAGTTTGTCTCTTAGTAATTCACTCTATCATGGCCACAAAGAACTCCTAGAACGTGGAGGTAGGATAAATTACGTTGGAAGAGAAAGAATAGGTTTTGCTATCTCTCGACTCACCCTCTCAACCCTATTCAATCTCGCTAAGTCTAACACTAATGAAGTTGTCATCCTTTCATAGGATTGCCTACATAGATTCTCAACCCTAGTGTCACTCTTAAGGGAAAATCAAATCAACAAGCACACAAGATTAAATCTCAATTAAAACATCATTTAAAGGAAACATAATATGGGTCAATGAAACAAAATGGTTTACATGTCAAAGCATCCACCAGGGGTTTAGATCTCCATGGAGCAATAAAAAATCCATAATAAAATTGAAAGTAAGTTAAAGTAATCCATAGAGGAAACCCCCTTATCGTCCGGGTCGATGTTCTTGAGAAGCAGCCTAGATTTCTCCAAAGGTTCCTTGTAAAACCTAGGGCACATCTCGCCTAATCAATGCCAATGAAAGCTCCCCGAATAGCTCTTCTCCACAGGATTTGATGTCAAATGCCATAAAACCGCTCCTAAAACCTAGTAAAAGCCTCTCCAAACCCTAGCCGTGCTCGCCACAAAAGATGGTAAAAGATAGGAAGAAGATCCCCAAATAAAACTCTCAAAGCGGTATTTATAGGGTTGAAATCGGGCATCCACACGAGCATGTGAAATTTCCACACGACCGTGTGGATTTCCAAGTTGTATTTTCCTGCACACTGTGAACATTAACTGCTATAATGATTTCAGTGCAATGTTTCACCACAGTAAACTGCTACAGTACTTACCCAAATACTCCCGAAAACATTTTTTTCATCTCGGCCACATGATTGGCCACACATCCATGTGGTGGATCATGTCACGTCTTCAATTAAACCACATTAATGAAGCTCTTATTAATGTTGCACAAGTCAGAATATATGAGTGTGACTGCGTTTGTGCCCCTTCACTTTGTGTATTCACTTGAGCATAATGGAGGTTGGCACACACCCACATGTCTATGAGCACTACTTGTGTCTTGATCCTTGTTCAATCCAAGAATTTCATCAAGAATGGCGTCCACGATCTACTTTTGCTTCTGATGTGGACTAATTCAAACCCATGTAGTACCCCACTTTGCACATCACACCCACTATCTCCTTTTGCACCAACGATCTCGAACAGGTGAAATGTTCACGTAACTGTAAGCATATATCTATAAATAGCCTCCCTCATTTAAAAAGAATGGGGGGACTAGGGGAAAAAGATCAAAGGAAGACGAACATCTATTCTCTACTGACTTATCCATCGGAGTGTTTCTGGGGAACACTTCCCACACTATAACAGGTCTTGGCATCTAAAGAAAGAAAAGACTCCAACTCCTTTTGTTCGACCTCCAAGCTCAAAATTCTACAAGTTCAAGGCCCCCAATAAATTAAGTGTTGTATTTTGGGCAAAAACAGTTGGCGCCGTCTATGGGGACACGATCAAAAGGCCATCACGCAGGGTTTCCTTCGTAGTCTCTCTTCAACCAAGGCTAATGCCACCAAGGAAGTCCCGACATCAGCGCTCTCGGGATGAGCTACTACTCAAGATGAAATGATTCGATCAAAAGTGAAAAACCTTCAAGAATGGTTAGAGGTTCCACCGAGCCCTCAAGAGATACAATGCCAATGATTCCTTTAGCTTAATATGAAGCATCTAAAAAGAAGGTCGATGAAAACAACTGAAAGTTGGATGATCTAATGCTCTTTGTCCAACAAGCTTTACCTCAAGCAACACTCCCATCCAACCTTTATCACAAGGGAAAAACAAGCTATGGAACAACAAGAGCAAGGGTGATCCACATCCTCATAACCAAGAGAGGGTTGAACCTCCACTAGCCGTAAAAATACGAAAAAATCCAAAAAGGTAGTAGAAAGCACCTACAAAGGAGAATCAAAAGCATTTGAGAAAGATGCGAGGAATCTACTCAGCATAAAGGAGACAAATGATCTATGATCGAATAGTCATCGGAATAGAAGAAGTCGGGTTCCTACCCGAGAAACACCACGAGAAGTAA
>NW_024088567.1:0-80734 GCF_009730915.1 Dioscorea cayenensis subsp. rotundata | reverse complement strand
TTTGTGGTTAGCCCTACAAATTGAGAGAGCAACTTCAAAATAACTTTCTTGTCATGAAGCAACCTTTAATTGATTCACTATTCGTTGTGTCTCCTTGACCTGGATGTTGGTGTGGTGGTAGAAATAAATAACTCTGAGGCATAAATAAATAATTGATGTAGATCAATAAATTTTTATGGATGAAAAGAATTAATAACTCTGTAATAAATAAATAAAATAAGTAATCTAGATCAATAAATGTTAGAAACTAAATATGACAACTTGATAGGGATGCAACTAGTGTATATGAAGGATTTGCACAAATTGAATATCGATTAAATTTTTATGCATACCTCTGATCGAAATTTAGTTAAGGTATAAATATAATTTTTTAAAAATTTAAAAAATCAGAGTGGTTTTTTCTAATTTGAATTAAGATAAAATAGCCCAACAACAAAATTACTCACCAAACACCAATGTGTTGTTTAATAAAACAAAAACATAAAATATAACAAAATCATTGAATGTTAAAAAATTAGTTTGTTGGATAATAAATTTGAAGGGGATTTTTCGTATATATATAGGTATTTAGGTAATAAATTTTATTTATAGTTTTGAGAAACCAATACTTTTTGTAAAAATATGGGTACACAAATAACGATAAATACCTAAAATAGTTATTATCTTTGTAAAACAGGCCAAATAAGAGAAGAAACATTTGATTAAATCCTCTTAGATTATTATTATCTCCTTTATTACTTAATTATCTAGCGAGTTGTTTGCTAGTGCATTTTCACATTTATTTTCAAACAAAATGGTATGAGATCTAGTAGTAGTGAAGGAAGTGATTCTAGCAAAGTTTGCATTTTCTTTGCAATACCCTTTATCTCACAAGGAGAAATTGCAAGTTGAAGGCTTATTCAGACAAGGAGTTTAAGAGAGATCAATAGCATCCCAAGTAATTATAGGAGTGATAAAAAGCAAGTTTGTTGAGCTAAGCTTAATGAGAGAAAGTCAGCTGCAGCAGTATGACTGAAAGATTTTTGAAGTTATATATATATATAAGAGGATAGTGTGTTTGAGCTTTTTAAAATGTATTGCTGTAAAAGATGTGGAAGTGGATCGAGTTAAGTGGATGAAAACATTGCTATATATCAAGCAACTCAAAAGACACAGAAGTAAAAATGGCTTTTCAAAGAACGAAATTTGGAGTTATATATGCGTGGCCCAAAAGGCTAAACTAGTATCAAAATGGCTTCGGAATACCCTCCTCAATTAATGTGAAGGCATAAGAAAACTAAAATCTTTGATTTGTGTTTCTATGTTTATGCGATCATATCTTCATAGAAAGAATCCAAGATTACTTGAAGATTTTAAAAGAAGGCTATGGATCATGAATTTGAAAATGATGGATATTAAACTTATGTCATATTTCCATAGTCTTGAAGTCGTAAATCATGTTGGAGGAAGGCGCATTTATTGTACAGGAGAATCATTGCAAATGAAATCTCTTTAAAATTCAAGATAATGGAATTACATTAATTTTGACACAATATAAACCCATACAAATGTCAGCCAGGAGGATGACAGGAGACATGATTGCTCGAATATCTTTAAATGTTTCGGTGCAAAATCTAAGATGCCTGACTTGTACAAAACTAAATACCTTTTATCATCATATTTGTGGTAGTATATTTACGTGACTCTTAACAACCTACTGAAGTGAAAACAACCAGGTCTGTCATCGCGATTTGTCAAAAATACATAAAACAATTACAAAAATATATATCAAGAAAAAATATGTTTGATTGCAGCCTATTTTATTTATCTAAAAGAACTTTAAAATCATGAATGTTGTGACATGATATTCCTAAAAGAAATGAAATTTAGAAAACTACTACTTGCTTAGCGTTTTTGGTATGTGAGAATTAATGCATTTTCATGAGTTTTAGTTAGATGAAAGTCAATTTTGGTGCTCAAAGTATGCTTAAAATTCACTTTGGTCACTAATCCTAAATTGATTTCAAATTGGTCCTCAACCCGCACTATGTCATGGTCACTATTTTTATTTTAGCTAACAGACGGTCAATTTCTATTAGTATACAAAAGCAAATTTACTTGTAGATCCCTAAAATGTTATTTTTGAATTATATATATATATATATATAAACAAATATGGTCAGGAAATTCAGTTTAATCCTATATACCAATAAAAAGCAATTATGTTATTTGTGAATTTTATACATAAACTAATAAATATTATACCGTGTCCAGGCTTAAAAGTGCACTATTAATTTTCTGGAAACATGCATGTAGTGTGTATTTTGGCCCTTCTCTTTATAAAAAGAGCCTTATAAAACCCCTATATTATGTATACACCTATACCAGGGCCGGAACTACCAATAAAATTTAGGGTTCATGAATTTAAATTTACTTTTATAAATATTAAATAACTTTATTAATTCAAACTTGAGATGATTGTAATCAATATTTCAAAAATATAAAATATACATCTACCTAAAATTTTGGTTTAGTTGTACAAAACCTATCATATCTACATAATTAGCAAATAACTCAACTAACAGTTAAACAATAAATTAACAAATAATACAATTAAAAACAACTTACAACAAACTCACATGCAATAATTATTTAACAAATAATGTACCAAAAATCAATTTTTCATAATAATTAATCACAACAAATATTTAACAATTTTCACAACAAATTTCATAACAAATAATCAAATAAATATTTAACCAATATCAAATATTTTTAGACAACAAATAATCACACAAAATTAAACAAATTAAATTAGATATAAAACAAATAAAAAATATACATAATTAGTCCTTATAATGAAAGATTGAGCAAAAAGAGAAAACTCAAAAGACTACAATGATTGTTTTTAGAGTGAGATAGCAATTGCATTTTTTTTTTTTGAGGTTTTATTTTATTTTTATTTATTTACTATTATTTTTTTTGCATTGATATACTAAAAAATTGATAATTATGTATTGATAAGTTAAAAATATATCTAAATATAAAATTTAGAAACAAAAATATTTGAATATCCATATTATTTATTATTGTCACTCAACATCAATTTTATTAAATATAATAATTTTATTGTTTTTATTCAATTTATTTTAAATATTGTGGGTAGAATTTTAAAAAAATTAAATAAAAACTATCACTTTTAATATGAATAATAATTAGTAATATATATATATATATGGACAGCGGTTGGTTGAGCACACCCTTGCCACCCTCTAGATCCACCTATGGCCTATCTATACTATATATACACACATACTGATACAACCATTATATCTATTTAATAATAAGGTGAATCAATATAATTCAATGATGCAGTGCCTCACATGTATTTGATATATGAAACATTGTCACATTATCAACCTATATTATTTATATCATATAACATGATATAACTTTGATATCAATTGCCACATCGTCCTTCCCCCAACTCCACCCAGGAGAAATTATTTTTAATTATAAAAGATTTCAAAATATCTTTAAAATTTTAAAATTAATCCAGAAATATTAAAAACATTTGTTAATTTGTATAAAAATTTATAAAAATATTTAAATTTTTAATTTTATATATATATTATTAATTTAAAAGAAATAATTTATAAATTTTTAAACATTAAACTTTTCAAAACTCTCTTATCACATGAACATAATAAAATTTACAAAAATAAAAAAACAAGATAAATAAGTATAGGTTTTATAATTTTTGAGTGGAAATTACAAAAACGCTTTTAAGTTTGTAAAATTGCACTCTTTCAGATTAGTTTTACTGATCCCAAAATCACTCTTTTTAAACTACTATGTTTTCGAACCCCCGAGCCACCTAGCGGATGTGAGCAGAGTGAGTTTCAAATTTTTGGATGATCTTGCTTTGCATAGAGGAGTGAAGTGGATCTACGGCAGTCCGGTCGATTTGAGAGAAAGTGGGCGGTAGTAGGGTAATCAGGAGGCAATTTGTTGGAGCCTTTTGCCTTTTTCTCGACTCACGTCTTCCCGAACTTTTCCAGTTTCGATGTGTCTCAAAAGTGGTCTCTGTGACCTCTGTAATTAGCATTTCAGTGGCTTTTCCCTTTTCACCGTGTCTCGAAGGAGAAGTCCACTTGACTGGTTGGCGTTCATCGGTTGAAATCTAGGTATTGAGTATGGTTTTTATGTTAATTGATCATTCTAAAGAAAGATCGGTTTTGTTTTGTGCTCTGTTTTTATTGGAAGATATTGAAGAATCTGCGGGGGAGTTTCTCATTTGGGGTTTTTGTTGAGTCTGGGGAGATTTCAGTGAGGGTTTGTTTTGTTTTGCGTTTCGTATGTATACACACTATCGAAATAGTTTTTCGATTGTTATGATTTGTGTAATATGTTATAATGTACGTTTCCCACTTTTACGTTTGATATAGTTCTGCGGTTCTATAAAGGAGGTTGAGCGTTTAGAAATGAGATCATTCTGAGTTTAAAATTTGTTGTCTACATTTAAAAACATGGGTCTCTGCATTTAACATTTTATATCGGCTGTTTAATAAGCGAGAGTTCTGGTTTAAAACCTTATATTTAAAGCTTAAACTTTTTGTCGTCTGCGTGTTGAATGTGTTGTTATTATGCTAGCGGGACTTGTGATTATGGCGGTCGACTGGTCGATGGCGATGCTATTTGGCCGGTTGTGGAGACCTTAGGTGAATTGAATACATGACCCCTTGACCGCTGGGAGATTATTGCGAAGGACAGTTTCTGATTCATTTGGTGAGCTATATACGAGGGCCCTTCTTGATTCTCTTTTGCAGAATTACGATGGTCGCTGATAAATTCGAGGATCGGGGAAAAGCTGGCGAGTTTGAGACCTCGAATTTGGCCCTCGTTCTTGAGTACTGCGTTGCGATGGCGACAGCGATGGTCTTTTCAGGAAGAAGAAGAACCGGTCGAGGCGGTATCGCATCGAAGCCCTACGAGCAGGAGGCTCCGTCGAGCACTCGGGTGCGACTTGTTCGACGAGGGGAAGAAGATAATTTTTGTCGAAACTCACGATGGTGTACCTCGTGAAAGGATCATCTTCCCAAATACATCGTGCTTCGGTTCGGCGGATCGTTGATTCGTCGATGATCTACCCTGACCGGCGATCTGCAAGCGTAGGTAGCGACGCCTGCACAAGTGAACATGGAGGATATTCCGCGGCGGCGGCCGGGTCACGAGATAGATCTTGTAGGGAAGAAGACGACGAGAATGCGTTAAGGGTTGCTGCAGTCGCTTAACGTACGGTTTCTGGTGGCCAGGGAGCGAGGGAAAAAGTCCGTTTGACAAGATCCAAGGATCTGCGTGCTGACGGTGAAAGTACTCTGGGAAGCGAGCGGCGGTGAAAGCGAGCTTAGTCATCGGCTCGATGGAAAAAGGGTAATAAATGCAGACTGATGTTTAACATAAGTCTTTAATGTTTAAACATTTTGTTTAGCGTTTAACTTTAGTATTCATGGTTTAAAACTTTTATTCATACTTTGGTTTATAATATTTTGTTCTCCGTTTAATTATATTCTATAACGTTTTAAATATATAAACCTTTCTGTTTAAATATACTTTATAGTTTAAAATGAATGATTTATTTGAAATTGTTTGGTTTACATATGTTAGTTTTCGAGCTGGTTCGCGATCTTTGAAGAAGAAATATTTGTTGGAGTCGACAACGGCCGGATGGATGCCCGTTGCTCAGGAACCCTTTGCTGCGAAAGGCGGGGAATGAGGGGAAGCCTACATCGCTCGTCGTGGCGGGCCGCGGATTCTCCTGCTTCCGACCCACTGCAGCGCACGCGTTCCTCTGGCCAGGAGAAGCCATCCCCTCGCAGCGGGTTTCGCGATGACCCACTACCGCTAACAGACGCGGTCCCAATTGTGGCAGCCCGAGCCATGGCGGCCCCAGCGGGTGGCGTTAAAGCGAATGTCACCGCAAATCTTATCTTTAGACGCATGCCGGATGTTGATGACAGGGTTTCCTCGGCTTGCCGCTCGTGTTGGTGAGCTGGAAGGGCGTTCTGGCCGACAGTATCCTGACTGACTGCACGGGACGACAGCAGTCCAGATTTGTCGACGGCGACATCATCGGGAAGGTCGTTCAAAGCGGCCACATTCGAAGAGACTTCGAAAAAGAAGCAATCTTTGCCTACTGTCTCCGCGTAGGTGACAGCGAAACAATATACACTCATCGCTGGTCGATCTTTGTTGTTGAGAGAAGGACATTGTAGATGATATGTGGCCAGTTCTTGCATGTTGAAAAGCACCGTTGACTCTCTTCTCGATGAAATCCTCGACCCGGTGGAGCACGACTGCAAGATGCGGCATCAGATGGACAGCGATCACGAAGATCAACAACAAGTTAAAGGGTGTGTCTCCCGATAATCTTTGTGCTCGTGGCCACGGTTGAGAGAGATCGTCGAGATCAGTTCTTGAGTGGCTGGCTAGCGTGGCCAGACGATCTGACGCCCAGCGACGGACACGATCCACCACAACGAGAACCGTGCGATGTGTCATGCGGGTTGATCTTTGTCCGCGTAGATCCCGCGTCGAGCGGGGCTGCGATCCTGACAAGAACAACCATGTGAAGGATGTGATGCAGGTTGATCTTGTCGTATCGATCACGCATCGAAGGAAGATCTGGCGAGAGACCCAGGCCGAGCAGCGAGGAGATGATCGAGGCCAATCAAAAATTGGACGAGACTGCTCGGAAAGCTTTTATTCGAAGAAGAAGAAATGGGTTGGCTGGTCGTCTTTAACAAATATGAGCGGGAGTTGATGAGGATCTTCCTCCAGTTTGCTTCTATGGAGCGGGGTAAGTGTAAAGTTTTTATGATATTGTTTAAAGGTTTTATTATAGTGTTTAACTATTACCTAATAGTGTTTAATACCTTTATGTTATCGATTTAATTTGTCTACTTAACATTTAATTATATATAATATCATGTAACGATTGATAATATCATTTAAATATTTCTGATATAGTCTTATTATATACATTATCGTTTAACCTCGACATAGTGTGTGTGGAAGAATGGCTAGTTTGTCGGCTTACCAGCAGCGACAAATTATACACGTTGCAGGGGAAGGAGATGGTCGACGATGATGTGATGGGCGACTGTCGTAATACAAAATGTCTGAAAATGCTGAGCAAAGACCCGTATCCCCTACTGACGCGCCTCCATCACTGAGGGCAGCTTGAGCTATTTATGTCGAAAGCGAGGACGGCGCACTATGACACAATTATGGCTATGATCCGGGGATGATGTGCGCAGCGCGTAAAGTTAAGTGTCATCCTCCGGAGTAATCATGAATGACCACTTATCGTAGGGTGCGTCACGAGACGATGATAAACAAGAATCTGGGCATTATTCTTCGTGTCAGGAATGCGATAAGGGACGCGTTGGACATGGTAAGTTCTTTAATTATGTCAGATTAATATACGTGTGGTATTTAAATCGGTATTCTAATCTCGACTTGCATATCTCGACAGTGAATCTATTCGACATTTTGTGTCGATATGGAGTTCGGCGAGTCGGCGACGAAAGTACCCACTGCGTGCCGCGATAGAAACCCCGCCAAAAACAAGGAAGCGTCGATTGCGTAGTCTACGATCATCGCGGTTTATCGGCAGCATTACTGTGAGGGTGAGAGTTACGACTACCGCGACGAGGCGTTTCTTATCTCAGATTAAAGGTATGTTACGCATACTTAAGGAGGGAGGCGGCGTCCGCGACAAAGGGGAGTGCGCTGGCCGGGTTAAATTTTGTTTTGAACATTTTGTTTTTCGAGATGTAAATCGGACAAATTCGATTCATTGTTTTCGTGTTCGAAAGAGCATGACTTGTATATCTTAATGTAAATTTTTGTTTGTTTTTGAATAGTAAAAGCGAGGTTAAATTCCATTCAGTTTCATTTCATTGTTTAATTTACGTTCTAATTGTGTACATTTCACTTTTATTGTTTAAATATACTATATATCGTTTAAACATCAATTGAAATATTTCAAATTACTGATTGTATCGGTTTAAAAATAACAATGTCTACGTTTAAATATGGAAAGTTGCCCATCGATACACAATGCTTTCCTTGTCATCGATACGACACATTGACTAGCTGCCAGTCGGCCGCAGTTTCATTGCAAGATACGTCGATTGTGGCCGGATTCATGGCGTAATGCTGCGATGTAACTTCGCGGACATCGGACGCTTGCGACTCGATCCTCTTCGTCTGAGCAGCCGTGTCGCCTCTCGTCGCGACGATGTACAGCAACGAGGCTCACGATTCGTCGAAGGCTCTGCACGTCGGGTGCAGGGGAATATAGCTTCATACTCAGGGTTTGTAATTGTCGAGCGGTGAAGTGCACAGCTAATAAATCGATGTACGTTGGTGTGCATGCGCATTATTCTGCCGCGAGTGTGTTTGCAGAGGATACCATAAACTTGCCACCTCGACACGAACAAGTTACGATGGCTAGATCCACATAGTTCTTTGTGCAGCGGTCGATCAGCCGTAACGATCATCGACACAACGACCAACCGCAGATATTCGTCTCAGACAATGATCTCTACCTGGATTGTATGTCCGGGCGTACAGTAGGGTCTCCCATTTTGTTCGCTTCCTCGCAGGTTACATAACATGCATGTCAACTGAACTCGGCAAATAAGGTTAAACAAAGACAACGATGGTTAAATAATTTGTAAACATGTTTAAACATTATTGTAAATACTTAAACGAAAGGATTAATATTTAAAGTCAGACAAGTGTAATTAAACAAAGATTGGGAATGTTTAAAGGGTAACACTAAATGTAGTGTAAACGACATTCGCGAGACCTTATGGAGTCGACCATTTTTACGTCGCTAGGGTAAATGCCGAGCTTCCTTGATCCAAGCATTGAGCGACTCACGACGTTTGAATACATCTCAGCTGACGATCACCTCCGAGCAGGATAATTCGACCAATGTGTCATATCCAGATTTATTAATCAACGCTGATGAGCTTTTTCCCAACCAAGCGCTTTCGTATGGTATGATGGACACCATGTTCCCGCATAGCCCTGTCCTCGAATGTCGATGGCCTTGTAGACGGGACGGTCCTTGAGCTTACGAATCACTCGTCGCCTAACCCGTTTTTGGACGCTTTTTACGGATGTGGCCCGACATGCCACCACCACCCCAAGTGTGTGTGGCAGTTGATTGTCTTGATTACAGTATTTTTGTTATACTCTTTTGATGCATGAAGGCGCTACGACAACCATCGGCCGCATTCCACGATCGCTCTCGATGTTTTAGTTTTGCTCTTATGAATTTGGTCAAAATTCCTTTTGATTCGTGATTTGATAAGTACATCATCGAAATGTTCGACAATCAGTCAAAAACATTGTCCAATATCCAACGACGAGCCCTTCGAGAATGATCCGGCGAGGGAAGGAAGACATCCACGCGCCGAGTCACCATGGGGATGAATGGGAGCACTCGCGAGAATCACATTCACTTGACACTTCGATCGAATGAAAAGATCAATATGTTAAAGTCGGAGAATATAATGTTTAAGTGATAATGACAATATTTAAAGCGTTAAATTAAAATACTTAGCGAGTTAACTAATAGCAGTAAACGACTAGTACAAGATGTTAACCAATGATTTGATATTTAAACAATAAACGACCCCTGATCAATCGGAATAATTAAAAGAAAAAGGAACTTACTGATGAGTAAACCTCGCTTTTTCATTAGGATTCGTGATGGCAGCATTTTGTCTCGACAGACAAGATCAACTCTGACACGCATTTGAAGATGGAGTGGGACAGTGACAGCATCCAGCTGAAGTCAACATCGTTTTATCTATGGGCAAAGCGTTTTATATCCATCTAGTGTGATGAACTTAACCCACGGCAAGAGAAACTTGAAACCCCAGTACTGCTCACGTATCTCGACTAACACCAACTCCCAAGAAGTGCAGTAGTGAACATTAGCACTCTTCCTCCTGCGTTGAATCTAGCAATACCACAAAAACTCTCCATAATATATCGGTACGAAAAGCCCAGAATCGTATAAAGACCAAAATGAAACGAAGAACAAAAGAAGACGAAGAGAGAAGTAGAAGATGTAAAGAACAAAGCAGAGATCGAAGGCAAAACAAAAAGTGCTGCGGATATGTATGCATAGAGGTTGAGACTAGGCGTGATGTGATTGGGCGGTATTTTTCCCTCCATCCCAAGGGCAAAAGGGAAATATATGTCATCGTCATGGCGAGGAAGACATATATTGTCGTCGTCGAATGAAAGTTCTCAACTCAACGTGAGTCTCGTCGTAAAACGCTCAAGCTTTTTATGTTTAAACAGATATATATAGTGTTTAAAATAACGGTTAACTGTTTAACTAAAGTCTATATCATGTAAATAATATGTATTGTTTTAAATTGAGATGCTTTCACTGACGTCAGCGTCGAAGATGGGTACCTCTCGGGTCATCTGCTTTTAAAACGTCTTTCGTATTTTCTGTAAACACACGCTGTCATTGTTTAAAGAGTAACTTGAGTATTGTTTAACTTTTTCTATTGCTTTACAATGAGCGCTCTTTTGTTTCCCACATTGTTTTTGCTAGGTCTCGCTTTAAATTCTGTCAGTTCACAATCAAATAAAAGCATTTCGCTTTTTATTTATAAAAGATTTACAACATTTACAACGTCCGCTCGGACTTTGGACACTCAGCGACTCGACCTCGTATAACGAAACAAGTGTCCATGACATTCGAATGCTCGCGACGGTTCAGCATGACATGCGCGATCAACTTGAACACTGCACTGTGTCTGACATTAAAAAGTTTAAACAACACCATTCATGTAAAAACGACTAATAATCATATGGCGTAGGTCGGACTTAAGCGAAGATCCCGATAGTTAAACACGAGCGTAATAGTTGTACAGCGAAGTCGTTTTCTTAAAGCGGTAACGAGAAAGTCTCAAGTGGTGAAAATGTCGACCCCGTCCCCAAAGGATGCTTTTCTCATCTCCTCCCTCTAGAGAATCCCCGCAATCACGCGATCGCGTGAAAAACTTTCTTTTTCTTACCCAAGTCGAAAATGCTCCTTTAATTGCTTTCCGTCGATCCAGCATTTGGGGGAATCCTCCCGCGTTCGAGGCGATTATGAGAGCATTTTCAGTCTTCAGCGAGAAAAAGTTTAACTAGTTCGGTGATTACGGCTAATTGATTCTCGAAAATAAGGAAGAAGGCTCACTGAAACATCCTTTCGAGATAGAGTGGTTGTCCATGGGAAGGAGGAGAAGAGGAGGAGGAGGGAGGAGGATGGATGATCGGGATGACGAGGAGTGGTTGTCCATGGGAAGGGTTCTTCCTGGTTATTTATGGTGTGAAGTCCACAAGCAAGCTGACTCTTCATATCCGAGAAAAATTTAAACGCAGGTGGACCCACATCGACCGTGATGACACGAGCGGGTGTTCGAGATATTTAGTGTTGTGCAGATCAAGAATTAATCTGCGTTAATTCTAGCATGATACCATATCCTTACCCGCTCGCTGCGTGGTAGCGCCAACAATTCAGATCAAGCGAAAAGATCACCGTTTACTGCAGTGACTTTGAGAATTTACACGTTAATATGATTAGTTATCATATAAAGATAATGTTAAAAGCGGAGATGACAAGTATTAAACGGATATGACAATTATTAAACATATTAGTAATATATTTAAAGCGAATAATAGCAAATATTTAAACATTATTTAAAAATATACTAAATAGATAACAATAAGCGAGAAGAACTTTCTGACGAAATGAACTCGCTTTTCAAAGCGGAGACAGACAATGGCACATGCTCGCCTCGATAATAAAAATCGACTACGTTTCGTTTGAAGATGAAGTGCACTTGACCAATCAGATGTAAATCAACTTCATTTTCATTGGAGAAAAGCGAGGTTTATATATTTTTGGGTATGATAACCTTCACCCTGGACTACCACAAATGAAATCGCCAT
The DNA here is from genome assembly GCF_009730915.1 of Dioscorea cayenensis subsp. rotundata. Lineage (NCBI taxonomy): Eukaryota > Viridiplantae > Streptophyta > Magnoliopsida > Dioscoreales > Dioscoreaceae > Dioscorea > Dioscorea cayenensis. The sequence continues at coordinate 68,716 of NW_024088567.1, read as the reverse complement.
AATAAACACTGCGGAATGGGTCAAAGCTGATATGAATGAAGAGATTCTCACCCAGTATACGAAACCCGAGGCGGAAAAGTCGAACAAATCAAATGAGGAGAAATGAGGATAACAACGAGATGTAATGCAACTCCTAGGCATTGTCTAAGCAAAAGCCCTGAAAAGATTGAGCGTGATGTGATTTGGCGCTATCCTGCCACCATTTTCAGGCCAAAAATGGGATTTCTGACGTAGACCCTTCACGAGTGAGCAGTAGGGGGGTAAAAGGGAAGTTAAACACTACGGAAGTGGCTCGAGGTGTGTAAAAGTAAGAGGGAGTTTTTAGGAAGTTTTGAATATTACGAGGGGTGAACAGTAATTTTCCCAATATTTTAAAAAAATAAAAAATAAAAGATCTATAAACTTTTTATATATAAAAAATTATATTTTATATCATTTTAAAAAAACCGTATAGCAACTTGCGTGGCAAGTTATGCCTTAGTTTAAAAAAATAATTTATATATTTTTAAACTTTAAACTTTTCAAAACTCTCTCATCACATGAACAACATAACAAAATTTACAAAATTTAAAAACAAGATAAATAAATATAGGATTTTTTATAATTTTTATAAATTCTAAAAAATAAAAAATAAAAGATCTATAAACTTTTTATATATAAAAATTATAATTTTATCTTTTTAAAAAAGCCCTATAGCAACTTGGGTGGCAAGTTATGCCTTAGTTTAAAAAAAGAATTTATATATTTTTTAAACATTAAACTTTTTAAAGCTCTCTTATCACATGAACAACATAATAAAATTTACAAAATTTAAAAACAAGATAAATAAATATAGGATTTCTATAATTTTTATAAATTTTTAAAAATTAAAAATAAATATTTACAAACTTTTATATATTAAAAATTTATATTTTTATTTTTTTTTTAAAAAAGCCCTATAACAACTTGCGTCACGAGTCATGCCACATTAGTCGTAAACATGTCAAATGTACATCAAGTCATCATTTGTAAGAAACATCAAAGTGGGAGTCATATAAGTGATACAAACCAAAATCAACTTTGTATCTTTAATTGTATATATATATATATATCGTAAACATGTCAAATGTACATCAAGTCATCATTTGTAAGAAACATCAAAGTGGGAGTCATATAAGTGATACAAACCAAAATGAACTTTGTATCTTTAATTGTATATATATATATATATATATATAATGCATGAGCCATAATACTTTTTATCTAAAATATAAACACCAAGTGCACGTACCATACATGTTGGACTAATAGTGCACTTAAGCCTACTTAAATTTTGCTAAACATGAATGGACTATATATTGAAAATATTTTATATCTCATGCTTTCATGTTTAAACTATTCCTACAATTATAAAACAATTAGTCATAATTTTTTTTAACAAATATGATAAGCCCAATTAATCAAAGACGTGAGCCCTCACTTTGTAAATTAAACTCACATATACTCTAGTAACGGTTGTCACCACATAAGTCCGGTAAGATTTTAATTCAAAATTTTTTGAATATCACCCATTTTTTCCTAATGTGACCACTACCGCTGAATTAGAAATATTTTAGTGCTTTCATTTTCACTCCATTTTTATCTTAAATATTTGCTTCTTACCAAAATAAGATTATGATTTTTTTCCTCTAAATCACTCTCTTTAGATTTTTGGATAGCATTGAAGGTCTATTGATTCCACCATAACTTTGTTTGAGAAACATTAAATTGGAAAGAGATGGAGCGTGTTTATTTATTTATTTATTTATTATTATTATTATTATTATTATTATGTTTTAGTGCAAAAAGGAGCAGAAGCTAAAGAAAAAAAAAAGAAAATAGCTAGAAAACAAGATTATAACCAAAGAAATGACTTGGGTGAAGTTAAATAGATGTAGTTAGTATAACCAAAAAGATAAAGAAACTAAAGACGGAGAGAGAAATGAAATTAAAAACGGACAAAATATCATCATAATCATATCAAACCTATTTTGATGGATACACAAGAAAAAAAAATCTTTGTAACCACTGCATAAATAGTTGTATATATGGAAAGAAAAGAGTAGATCAAACCTTCTTAAGCCATCTTTTAGCTGGAGGTGTGAGTTGCTTTCCAGTCCTATTGCCCTCTTCTTGAATGTTGAGGATACCATTCTTCATGGCTTTCAGATCTTTCAATTCATTCTCCACATCAACCAACAATGTGCTTGTGCTTGTGGTTGTGCTTGTAATTAAGTAACTATAAGTGTTTCTTGGAGGGCAGGGAAAGCAGCCACTACCCCCAACAATGTATTCAAAAGTCCATATTTCTCACAGCTAAACCTCACTGATTTGTGGAATGGTTGAGAATATGAACAAGAACTTCAACATTGAGGTAGAGTCCTATATATATAATACAATACTCAACAGAATAAAGGAGTTTTTTTTTTAAAAAAAAGAGATGTTTTGATTTAATGTTAATTTTTAGTTTTATACTATTAAAATCTTTAAAAATGATTCTTGCGTAAATGCTAAGTCTTGAGAAAACAGTGCTGAGACATGATGGCGGCCACCACCAACACTGTTAGTAGCCATCAAATTTGACTAAAGTCATGCTCTATACTCTATAGCATGCCCTTCGCACATGCACCATACTTTCCATAAACTGCCAGTCAACAAGACTTTGATCTTTCATCATTTACTTCCAACCCCTTGTTTTTAAAGAAGGAGACTCTTAGGGGCGTTTGGATTACGGAATAGGAATGAGAAGGGATAATGAAAAGAATGATAGGTTTGTAACTATAGCAACAGTAGTTTTACTGTTAAAGAGCATGCTTGTAATTAATGGAATTGGTAAGTGTCATATTTACTACATGACAATTAGATATGTGTCTTGTATGCTATAGTCAAGTTTGGTATATGTCTTATCACAAATAGTTGGGTCTTGGAGCCTATATAAGGCCCCTTAGTTTGTATAGGGAGAGACACATACACATCCTTGGGACTTACACACAAGACACCCACACATCCTTAAGGTCTCATCCCTTTCCTTGTATCCACCATCTAAGTCCAATGGAATAAATAAAGAGTCCCCTTTTGTGAATACATCCTTGGTCGCTTGTCTCTCTTGTTTCTAGTTCTCATGCTCTCTTCTCTCTAACTCTTCTTGGCTTTCGCCCTAACTGTTACTTCACCCGGATGAACACCGGAGTAAGTTGAACGTCATCCCCAACGTCCTCATCTCCGTCCCCTAGGAGGAGCAGGCGCCTCATGAGGAATAGGAATAAGAATAGAGGGAAAGAGGAGGATAATGAAGAAGGTGTTTGGATGGAGGGATTGAGAGTTAGGAATAGGAAAAAGTAAGAGAGAGATAGGATGAAAATTACATTAATACCATTTTGTGTAAATAAATCATTTGTATAAAATAATGAATTATGTTTAATAATAAATATTTAATATTATTTATTATTAAATATTAATGATTTATTATAATTAAATATTTAAACTTAATATAATTAATTTACATATTTAATTAATTATTTTAATTATAATAATTAAAATAATAATAATAGGGGAATTACACCCCATTAATTAATTATTTTAATTATAATAATAGTTAAAAAAAAATAATGATGTTTAAATTATTTTATTAGGTTATTTAATATGTAAATATGTTATTATAATTAATTATTTAAAGTAATAATTTTTTTTAACATATAATTAGTTAACAAAAATAAAAAAAATTTACTTATAAAATAATTTAAATATCATTATTTTTAATTATTATTTATTTGAAATTAATATAATTAAATTTATTAATTAGTTATTAATTTTAAATATTAATTAAATATAAAGAGAGGGGTAATATGGGTATTACACCCCATTACCCCTCTCATGAGTCCCATTACCCCCAATTTTGGGGGTAATGGGAATCCCCTTGATTGGATGGTCCAACCATCCCATCAGAGTAATCGGACTCCCATTTCCTCAACCCAAACTCGGGAGTGGCAGTGGCGGCGCCGGGGTGTGGCGAGGAGGGACATCCGCCACACCCTTCGCCGGAAAAAAAAATTGTTAGCTTATGAGTTGTGCAATAGACGAACGATGGAGATTAAACGGTTGGAGTGGGATTGAACGGTCAGATTAATTATTAGGTTTTTTAATAGTACTTATTTAAGTCGGTTTAGAATATGAAGAAGCGTGGAGGTGTGGAAGCGAAGAATTCCCGAAACCAACTCAGCGTGGACCACATGCTTTCTTTGAATGGGTCGTCGCGAACTCATTTTAACACGTGGCCTCAAGATAGCCGATTTTGGGAGTATTTTACCAAGACCACCCTGAAAAATTTCATAATTATAAATTACAAAGGTTCTAGATTTTTCATCTACGTATATGATTACAAATCAACGCAAACATCCGAGAAAGTTCCATAATTTCAACGGAAAACACATTCAACTTACACCAGACTTCTTTCATATATCTATTAGGTTCAAATTGGTTCATATATATTTTTATTTTAATTGTATTCATTTTATTGTTTAAATCTTTTGATTGTCTTTTTTTTTTAAAACTTAAAAAATTTAGATTTTTTTGAAAAAATTAGAAAAAATTAAATCGAAAATTTCTCACTCGACGGCTGGAAATTTTATGCCAGATTTTTTGTTGACTGGTCGAAATGTTTATTCAACTGCTGGAAATTTTTTTCTGTCAACTTTTGCCACACCCTCTAATGAGTCCTGGCACCGCCACTGGGGAGTGGGATGCATGGGTGCTTGTGATTCCCACTCCCAAAGATCCAATCCAGGATCCAAACGCCCCTTAATTTCTTATGCATTTTCTAGCAAAACATGGCTGGAGCGGTCTTTGTAAATATGGGACCCAAAACAAAATTATGAAATCTTTTTAAATTATTTTTATTAAAAATAAATTACATAATAAAAATAAAAGATATTAATTAGTATTAATAATTATGATAATTAAAATATTAATAAAAAAATTTTAAGAATATCCTTCTAGTCCATTGTTTAATTACCTATAATGCATAAAAAAATAAAGAAAAATTTATTAAAATTCACATTTATTGCAGAATTATCAATTAAATTTTGATATTCCAGTTGAAATATTAATTTTTTTAATAAAAATGATGGCCAATCCATTTATCATTTTAATTTATTTAATTTATTCAATATATTGTAATAATTATAACTTTATTTACTATTTTGTTTTTAATCTAGATCTCTATAAATATGTGTTTTAATATTTATAAAAGAAAAAACTAATCTTTTCAATATTTGTATTGTTTTAAAATGACAAAACAACATATGAGTGGCTTAGTTTGAAATGATATTATTGAGTGTATTATTTAGTATACTATTTTAAAGTGATAAGACAATATGAATGTTTTATCAATATATTAAAAAAAACTCTTTGTATCGTTAAAATTTTTAAAATTTTTCATGCTTTCAAAAAAATTAATTTTTCAAATCATTTATTTAAACCTTAAGTTTTAAATTTACTAGTGGTGTGACTAAAGCCATGATTGTTGGGTTCATCTATTAAAGGGGGTGTGAGCGAGTTAATCAGGCACAGCGGGTCTGACTCCAAATCATTCATAAACAAGATTAAAGTTGAGCTTTTTTTTAATAAAAAAATACCTTAACCACTTTCGTTAAATTTTGCTATAGTATATTATTAAAGAAAAAAATTATAACAACGAAATTGTAAACAACTAAAGTGTTTTTTTATAGCCAATGCTATGCTCTTTATTGAGTACCGCCAAAGAAACATGTTATGGTTTGTATTAGGTATAATCACCAAAATAGTCCCTATACTTTACTCTCTCTTCTCTTTTGGTCCCTCTACTCAGAAATGCTCCCGACTAGTCCCTCTACTTTTGAAAATGTGACCACTTAATTAAAAATGCTCCCAACCAGTCCCTCTACTTTTAAAAATGTGCCCACTTAGAGGGACTAAGTGAGCACATTTCTAAAAATAGAGGGACTGGTTGGGAATATTTTTAACTAAGTGGGCACATTTTTAAAAGTAGAGGGACTAGTCGGGAGCATTTCTGAGTAGAGGGACCAAAAGGGAAGAGATAGAAAAGTAGAGGGACCAACTAGGGTATTATACCTTTGTATTATATAAAGCTAGGGAACCAATAAAATATATATTTGAGAAGGAAGGTAATTAGTGAGCAAAAGAATTCTAATTAGATTTTCTCATTGCAATTGCTCGTACCTTCTTCTAGACGTGGCCATTTTGAACCGAAAGCAGTGGGAACCGAGCCAGGAATTGAGCATGAGCCGGAGCCGGGCCGGAGCCGGAAAAAAGCTGATCGTCCTAAAAAGCGGAGCCGGAACCTTCATATAAGGTTCGGTTCAGTTTTCAAAATTAAAAACCGTGGAGCCGGCGGTTCAATCGGTGGTTCAATCGGCGGTTCAACCGGCGGTTCTATATCTTGATTCAACCGTGAGTTCACATCTGGTTCAAATCCAAAGGTTCAAAACAAAAGTTCATATTATATTATATAAATATAATATGAATAATATCATACTATATAAATAACGTCATTTATGATTAAGTTTTTATTTTGTTAATATCATTAATTAGTAATTAATTAAGTAATTGCATGTTTAAAGATATTTTAAATAATTAATTAAATATATTAACCAAATTGATTATTGATTAGGTCTGATTCTGAATACTTGATTAGCCGATTAGGTCTGATTTGTGACATTCGTCCAACTTATATGTACTGTGTCATGCGAAACTTTGTTACTCATGCAAGAGGATAAGTTATAATTAATTGATTATGCCACAAATTATTAGTTACAAATTAAATATGGATTTATTAAAACAATTTAATTAACGAGAAATACTTAAATATTCAATTCTTCAGTAGATTTCCATATTATTTTTATAATTTAATATAAAAAACAAAGACTAGACTTTATATATCTTCCGTTTTGAAACTTACAAAATTAACGTAGTTCATATTAAATTATATTTATTTTTATATAAATGAAAATATCATGAGTAAAAATGCTCTCATGTAAAAAACATTTGAATCATTAAAAAAATATATAAATAAATAAAAATAAAAATAAACATGAATATATATGTGTATATATATCAATTTGCTTTCGATTTTGTTGATCATTTAAAGATATATATATATATATATATATAGATAAAACTCCCAAGATTTTCAATTTGTAAACTATGCAACTTATATAAGTATACTAGAAATCAAAAAGAAAAAAAGGAAAAAAATAAAAAAATAAAAACAATTCCTAAAGAAAAAACAAATAACATACATGAACATTAAAAAATAATAACAACAAAATAAATAAAACATTGAAACCTTCGATGTATCACAGTATACCTACTAACTTAACCTACTATCTTATATTAGTATTAAATTAATTCTTGTATTTTTGTGTTAATTAATTTGAATTATTGAATTATTTAGTTAAAAAACGAAAGCAAGTATGTAACCGTCAAACGGAACAGTTGAACCAAAACCACGGAAGCCGGAACGAAACCCGAGCCTGGAACCGAACCGCCAAGAACCTTGCCTAGGGCGGTTCGGGTTCCGGCTCAAGGTTTCTTGAACCGAAGCCCGAGCGGTTCTCGAACCGTGCCATGTCTACCTTCTTCGAGGTTTCTTATATATATATATATATAGAGAGAGAGAAGGGTAAAGTGCAACCAACTACACCAAAAATGGGACCTCATTGTATTCCACCACTTTTAGAGCAATTCAATGTCAGAACCTTCCCTCTTCATTGGTATCTCACCCACTGTATATTTACTTACTCATTAAGGTTCATTGCAGTGTGGTAGTTTTACTAGACCATTTTCTCATATCCCTTTTGTGTTTCAAATATAAAATGCTTCTCAATCAGAGAGACCAGACATAAAGATATAGAGATATACAAATACAAGAACTGTTGCGAAATGTATTACTTTGTCATCAAATAAGGATTTTATAAAATGGGGACACTAAGTCAGCATGTATTCCACTCTGATAATAATTTGTAATGTCAAATATTTTTACCACATTAGCCTATTTAATCACCTGACATGCTCTAGATCAGCTATAATTTATTTTTTATATTTTTATATTTTTATAAAACTTTTATTTTAATCATATTTGTTTATTTAAATTCAATTTTTTAATCTAAAATGATTGACTGTTTTTTTGTCGGCGTGCACTTCATGGTATTTGTGGAATACCGAATACAAATGTTGATTGTCTGAAACAGTGCATAAAAAGAAGAAAAATCAAAGATTTAATTCGGAAGCACGTGAGTGTACTAGTATTATGATAAAGAGTGGAGAAGAATTATTGCGCGCCGACTGATCACCACAAGCACATGGGCATGTGTTGTCCTATTTTTAAAATAATTGAACAACACATGAATGTCTGATTTTTAAAAACTCACAAAGCTATTTTTATTAAATATTTATAAAAAAATTTAATAATACAAACCAGAACCTGTAGAGAATCAAAATACAAGAAAACTGAAAGAAATAGATACACAAGAGAAACAAGCTAAAACTTATAATCATCTAACCTAAAATATTTCTTAATCCACTTGGGGAGATCTTTGCCTGCATGAAATAGCGTTATAGTATGAAGATTGGCAGCGAAGGAGGCAAGCTTGGAGGCAGGAAGCATCCAAGAGCGATGGGTGAGATGGAGATGAGGCCGCTGGGCAGAAGCAAGGAGATGAGTGTCTGATGTTGAAGTGATAATTGATAGAGACGCCTGGGTTAATGCAAGCACACAGTGACTCAAAACAAGTGCTCACAATTTGCATCAAAATTGGCGTCAAAGTTGACTCCATATTGCTAATAAGAATTTTTTTTAGGTTTTGTGAACTTACATAATAATAATAATAATAATAATAATAATAATAATGTTGTGGGAGATAGATAAATAATATATATATATTAATAGTATGTTGGAAAAACTCATTTTAACATGCTACAAGTTTAGTGTTAAAGCCGCGTTGAAATTGACTGGTAGGTCTTTAACTCTCAAAAGTTTAATTTGTTGGTAAAAAATAGTATGATGCTCAGGAATTTTCACAGAAGACGATCCGACCTTAAAAATTTCGATGATATTGTTGGTTTAAATGACAAAAATGATGAACCTTTAATTAGTTTGCCTTCTTACACCAAAAACTAATCTCAATAGATAAGAGCCTAAATGGTAATTAAGACATGAGAAAAGATCACTCAACTGTTAGTCATTAATGACGTAGTACCCACCACCATTACTGTTAGTCAAATTTGACTTATTTAAATGATGTAGCAAGCGGATCACAATTCACTCTAACCACTACTACTCAAAATTAAATCAAGAAAAAACATTAATTTTGAATAGATTGATTTGTTACATAAATCCTAAAATAAATATTTATAAAATCTAAATTAAAAAATAAAGTATTAAACAATTATAAAATATTAAATTTTAAAAAAAGTTTGAAGGTTTAAATTTAAACCCTAAAATCTTTCTCTATGTTGTGCCATTAAGTCATGCTTTTTTACTATTCATTCACAAATGCACCATACTTTCCACAAATTTCCAGTCTTCCAGTCAGCAATGACTTTGATCTGTGTTCATTTGCTTCCCCAACCCTTGTTTTCCATGAAGAAAGAGAGTCATAATTTCCAACGCATTTCCTCGTAACATGGTTAACAACTCCATCACATTCATTCCTTATAATTAAGATCTTTCATGGAACCATGGAATCATATTTCCTAGCAACATGGTTAATTAAAATAGTTAGTTATATTAATTGAAGTGATTAATAATTAAGTTGTGTTTTGTTACTGGAATAAAAATAAGACAGAAATATAGTAAAATTACTTTCATGCTATTTTCATGTTGTTTAATGTAAATAAATAATAATTGCATAAAAATGAGATTTTTATTTAATAATAATTAAATTTATTCATTTATAAAATATTATAAATATAATTATTCATTTTAATTATTATAATTAAATATTATAACTAATAACTAATATCCACTTTAATTATCATTATTAAAAATTTAAATTACACAATGCACTTCACTATTATTTATTTTAATCGTTGGAGGAAGGCGTATTTATTGTACAGGAGAATCATTGCAAATGAATTTTTTAAAAATTCAAGATAATAAATTACATTAATTTTTGACAATATATAAACACATAAAATGTCGGCCAAACAAAGGAGGATGAAGGAGACATGGTTAACTCTAAATATCTTTAAACTTTTTATTATAAAACTAAATACTCTTTTATCATCATATTTGTGAGTAGCTATATTTAGATGTTTTTAACAACCACTGACATGAAAACAACTAGGTGTTTGTCACTAATTTATAAAACGTGAAAAATAACTACGAGAATATTTTTTTATCTAGAAAATAGATTTGATTGCGGGCTATTTTATTTATCTAGAAAGAATTTAAAATCATGAATGTTGTAACCATGATTTTACTAAAGAAATGAAATTTTAGTATGTGAGAATTAATTAATGCATTAGTCGTAGACATGTCAAATGGTTGAGAGTATGAACATGAACTTCAACATTGAGGTAGGGTCCTATATATATAATACAATACTCAACAGAATAAAGGAGTTTTTTTTTTTTTAAGAGATGTTTTGATTTAATGTTAATTTTTAATTTTATACTTATAAAATCTTTAAAAATGATACTTGCATAAATGGTAAGTCTTGAGAAAGCAGTGCTGGCCACCACCACCACCACTGTTAGCCATCAAATTTGACTTATTTAAGTCATGCTCTATAGTATGCCCTTCGCACATGCACCATACTTTCCATAAACTGCCAGTCAGCAAGACTTTGATCTGTCATCATTTACTTCCCAACCCTTGTTTTCCAAGAAGGAGACTCTTAATTTCTTATGCATTTCCTAGCAACATGGCTGGACCGGTCTTTGTAAATATAGGACCCTAAACAAAATTATGATATTTTTTTTAATTATTTTTATTAAAAATAAATTACATAATAAAATTAAAGATATTAATTAGTATTAATAATTATGATAAATAAAATTTAAGAATATCCTTCTAGTTCATTGTTTAATTACCTACAATGCATTAAAAAAATAAAAAAATCAATTAAAATTCATATTTATTGTCTTTTGAGATGCAGAATTATCAATTAAATTTTGATATTTCAGTCGAGATATTAAATTTTTTAATAAAAATAATGGCCAATCCATTTATCATTTTAATTTATTTAATTTATTCAATATATTGTAATATTTATGACTTTATTTACTATTTTGTTATTAATCTAGATCTCTATAAATACGTGTTTTAATATTTGTAAAAGAAAAAACTAATCTATTCAATATTTGTATTGTTTTAAAATGACAAGACAACATATGAGTGTCTTAATTTGAAATGGTATTATTGAGTGTATTATTCAGTATACTATTTAAAGTGATAAGACAACATGAATGTTTTATCAATATATTAAAAACAGCTCTTTGTATCGTTAAAATTTTTAAAATTTTTTATGTTTCCAAAAAAAAAAAAAAAATTCAAATTATTTATTTAAACCTTAATTTTTAAATTTACTAGTGCTGTGACTAAAGCCATGATTGTTGGGTTCATCTATTAAAGGGGGTGCGAGCCAGTTAATCAGGCACGACGGGTCTGTTTCCAAATCATCCATAGCACAAGATTAAAATTTAGCCTCTTTTTTAATAAAAAAAAAAACCTTAACCACTTGCGTTAAAATTTGCTACAGTTATATTATTAAGGAAAAAATTATAACAACGAAATTGTAAACAACTAAAGTGTGTTTTTATAGCCAATGCTATGGTCTTTGTTGCATACCGGCAAAGAAGCATGTCATGGTTTGTATAATATAAAGCTAGGAAACCAATAAAATATATATTTGAGAAGGAAGGTAATTATTGAGCAAAAGAATTCTAATTAGTTTTTCTCATTGCATTTGCTTGCACCTTCTTCGAGGTTTCTGTTGGGGTTGGACCAACCCAACTTGGGTCCCTTCTCATGTGTGGGTCATATGGGTAAGTAACTTAACTCACTTACCTTTCACATATATATAAAACGAAGAAAAATAAATTTGATGTAATAAAAAAAGAAGGAAGAAAGAAAGGGAGAGTTTTTTGAGAGGTTGGTGGTCTTTCTCAATTCTCTTGCTCAAGCGAAGGTGTGACCTAGTGGTTTGGTTTCCATTGGTGCTCCTTTGGTAACCTCTTCTTTATTTTTCTTTATATTCCATCTTTCATGATGATGTAATGTGTAAAATAAGAGTGTGTTACTCTTAATGGTGTATGTGATCCTCTAGTGTATTAGAGAAGCTTGTAATCCTATTATTGTTGTTATAGTGGAAGATTGTAGGACATTGTGTCTTGGTGGTTTTCCCCTCGTCTTGAGGGGTTTTCCACATTTTTTTTCTTTATGCCATTTATGTGTTTGATGAATTTCCCCTATGAGTGGTCTCACTTGTTGTAGGTGAACTTTGTTTGCACAGAGGAAGTAATCGAGATACACAGTGTGTCCCGACAAGAGCTTCTTATATATATATATATATAGAGAGAGAGAGAGAGAGAGAGAGAGAGAGAAGGGTAAAGTGCAACCAACTACACCAAAAAGTATTCCATAACTTAGAGCAATTCAATGTCAGAACCAATGTTTTGAAAATCGGACCGGACCGGCCGGTCGGACCGGAAAAACCGGGAACCGGCCCATAGCCCGGTCCGGTTTTAGAATTAATGTTGACCAAATTTTGAACCGGTCAAACCCGGCCAAACCCGGTGAACCGGCCGGTCGGACCAAAACCGGATGGAACCCGGTTTTCAATTTTTTTATTTTTTATTTTTGTTTGTTTTTATTTTTGTTTTTTTTTTTTGTAAGAAAGGACTTAGGGCATGAATTGATTTTTTCGATTTCATGATGCTTTCTTTTGAGTCTTGATTTGTCGAAAATATTGTTTGGATTTTTGGAACTTTGGAGTTTAGAAGTATGAAAAAATAAACAAAAAAAGAAACTTGTAAATTGTTTAAGAGGTATAGATCATTTAGGACTTATTTTACTTTATACTTTTATTTTAATGGTAATGATGATCAAATATGAGAATTAAATTAACCATACTTAGTTCTAGTTTTGTTTTGAATTTTTTTGTTCATGCCTTGTCTCATCCTCACATAATTAGTAATTTAATTAGTGATTTAATTTATGTAGTTATCATCATCAATTTATGATTAATAGATTAAGAAATAAAAGGTTTAGGGAGTTGTATTTGTTGCTTTATCTAGATTAATTATTTGAATCTTCAACCATTTTGATAAAATCATAATGATATTAAAATAAATATTTATAATAATTATGATTAAAAATATAATAAAGTTTGTTATTATATGTATATATATATATAATATATATTATATATATAATATTTAAGATAATTATTTATTTATGACGTCATCTGGTCCGACCAGAATAGGTCATCCAGTCGAACCGACTGACCCGTGGCCCAAATATGAGACCGGTTCGCTATCCGGTCCGGTTTTATAAACATTGGTCAGAACCTTCCCTCTTCATTGGTATCTCACCCACTGTATATTTAATTGCTCATTAAGGTTCACTACAATGTGATGGTTTTACTAGACCATTTTCTCATATCCCTTTTGTGTTCCAAATTTAAAATGCTTCTCAATCAGAGAGACTAGACATAAAGATATAGAAATATACAAATACAAGCAATTGTTGAGAAATGTATTACTTTGTCATCAAATAAGGATTCTATGAGGACACCAAGTCAGCATGTATTCTCCTCTCATAATAATTTGTAATGTCAAATATTTTTACCACATTAGCCTATTTAATCACCTGACATACTCCGGATCAGCCATAATTATTTTTTTATATTTTAATTTTTTTTATAAAACTTTTATTTTAACCGTATTTGTTTACTTGAATTCAATTTTTCAATTTAAAATGATTAACTGCCTTTTGTCCACGTGCACTTCATGGTATTTGTGGAATACTGGATACTAGGCATGGACTCCAGATGTTGATTGTCTGGAACAGTGCATAAACAGAAGAAAAACCAGAGATTTGTTTGGTTTTGAAAATAAGGACGTTTACTTAAAGCCATCTTCAATCCACAACTCTAAATTCTACCCCAAATCTCAAATTTGGTTATGTTACAATAAATTATACTACAATCATAAACCCCAAAGTTTATCCCAAAAAAGCATATTCGTAAAATATTCCTTCTACATCTTTTTTATATTATTATTACTATTCAATAAAAAGTATTTGAAATTAATCATTTTTAACAATAATTTAATTAAATATTTATTATAATTTAATAATTTTTTTAATAAAAATAAATTTAAAATAAAATTTTTAATAAATTTTAATATAATTAGTTTTCGCATTGTATTAGTTTTTATTATGGTTATTTTCAATAAATTTTTAACTATTCCAGGTTCATAAATTTATCATAAATTAATTTAATTAAGTAATTTTATTATTGGTTAAGTAATTAAGTAATTAATTGTACACAAATTAATATTATAGGTATATAATGACTACTTATAATTACATTAATAAATTATTAACTTTATAATTTTAATTACAATAATTATAAAAATAAAAAAATTGATTAAAAATAATATTTATATTGGACCCCAAATTTAGGGCCACATAGGGTCATTCTATTTCAAACCCTAAATTTAGGGTCAAATTTGAGTTTTCGGTTTTGGGTAACACATTGGAGATGGTCTACTACATGGGTTGATTCGGAAGCCCGTGAGTGTACTAAGATTATCATAAAGTGATAAAGAGTGGAGAGGAATTATTGCACCAACTCACCACAGGCACATGGACATGTGTTGTCCTATTTTTAAAGTGATTGAACAACACATGAGTGTCTGATGTTGAAGTGATAATTGAAAGACGCCACAGTGACCCAAAAACATGTGCTCACAATTGCCATTAAAATTGGCGTCAAAGCTGACCCCGTATTGCTAATAAGAATTTTTTTAGTTTTTGTGGACTTACATAATAATAATAATAATAATAATAATAATAATAATAATAAGTGAAAATTGTCAAAAATATCCTCTAAGTTTGTATTATTACCAAAAACACTCCATTAGTTTTACACTCCTCAAAAACCCCTTTCTTTTTATTTCCATGTTTTTCAACCCCCCCAAAGCATGTAACGGATGTCAACGGAAAGATTTTAAAATTTTATGGACAGAAATACCCTTGCATGGGGAGTCGTGACTGCAACTATTTCGGCGGTATGAGAGGAAGTGGGGGGGTTTTCCATAGGGTAACCCCAAGAGAGGAATTTACTAGAGCCTTTTAGTTATTTTTTCTCAACTAGCGTCTTCAGTTAAACCATTTCCGAAGCTGTCTCCGAAGTTGTCTCTACCGGTGCAGTCTCTGTAATTGTAGCTTTTCCCTTTCCACCAAAGATCTCGAAGGAGAAGTCCCCCGCAAGTAGTTGGCATTTCATCGCTTTGCAAACCAAGGTATTGAGTATCGCTTTTTACGTTAACGCTCACTACTAAAGAAAGATTTTTTTCGGTTTGGTTTTGTGCTCCCTGTTTTTGTTGGAAGATATCGAAGTCCGTAGGGGGATTTCTCTGCTGAGGGTTTTTGTTAGTCTCGTAGGCAATTTCGTGGCTAGGGTTTTGTGTTGTTTTGCGCTTTCGATGCATACACTATCGAAAATAGTTTTTTTCGATTGTTATGATTTATGTAATATTTATAATATACATTTCCCTTTCATTTGATATGGTTTCGCTTTTTAAAACCGAGGTTTACGCTTTAACAAATGAGATGTTACGCTTTATATTTTGTTGTCTCTGTTTAAGTATTGTTGTCTCTGTTTAATAAACTAGTTCTCTGTTTAACAAATGATATCTCTATTTAAGAACTGAAGGTTACCGTTTAAAATCTTATATTTCCGCTTAATGTGTTGTTATTGTCGCAGACTTTTGACTACGGCGATCAACCTAGTTAACGGGCGATGCTATTTGACACCCTAGTAGTGGAGACCTTAGTCGAATTGAAAGATAACATGACCCCTCGACACTCGAGATCATCCGAAGGACACCGCTTTGCAACATTCACCGAATCGGAAGCTATCTACCAAGAGAGGGCTCTTCTTGATTCTCTATTGCAAAGCGTACGATGATCGCACCAATAAATTCAGGATCGGGGAAAGCTTCGCCGAGCTTTCGAGCCTCGAGATGTGGCCCTCGCTCTTGGTCTGCGTTGTGATGGCGATGCGACGTGTTTAAGAAGAATAAAAACCCGCTCGCGTTCAAGGTAGGTATTTATCAAAAACCCTATGAGAGACACGAGACTCCATCAAGAGCACTCATGTCAACTTGTTTGACGAGAGGGGAAGAAGAAAAATTTTTGTCAAACTCCCGATGGTGTACTCTCATGGGTGCAGCTCCTCTTCCCAAATACATCATGCTCGATTCGAACTGGATCGCTGATTATGTCGATGATCTACACTGCCATGGGGCGATACGAATGGCGCAGTAACGGCTGCCGGGTCATGGAGGACATTCCACAAGCGTACCGCCGAGTCGCAAGATAGATGCGCCGGAAGAAGACCAACACGGGGATATATTAAGGGGTGCTCGGTCGCGCTTAACGTATGGTTTTACGAGCTGACCGGAACGGGAAATAAAGTCCAATTCGGCAAGATTCCAAGGATGCTGTGCTACGGTGAAAGTAGTTACCAGAAGCAAGCGACGGTAGAAACCAACTTGTCATCGCTCGAAGGAAAAGAGGTCATACATAATGGACAATGTTTAACATAAGTCTTTAATGTTTAAACATTTTATTTAGCATTTAAAATTATTATTTACAGTTTAAAAGTTATTAATAAAGGTTTAAATATTTTGTTCTCCGTTTAAATAAATTCTATAATGTTTAATATATAAAAAACTATGTTTAAATTTAGTTGTTATAGTTTAAACTCGAATGATTTCACTTTGAAAATTGTTTTGGTTTACATATGTTAGTTTCTGAAATTGGTTCCTGCGAAAGTGTCAAGAAGAACTATTTGTTGGGGCCAACCGACGGATGGATGCTATCGCTCCCGAACCACTTGCTCAAGGCGGGACGAGAGGGCGCTCTATCGCTGCGGCCAACCCCGTCTCGCACTTTCCAGCCCCACCACGCCGCACGCATTCCTCGACACCGAGAAGCCCTCCCCACCCCGCCGATCTGAACAACCCCCTACCACGACAACGATGGGCCCCCGATTGGCGAAATGCCCCGACGACATTAGGCGTAAGATGTCACTGCAACTCTTACGCAGCGCTGCGATATTGATGACCGAGTTTCCTCGGCTTGTCGCTCGTGTTGAGGCTCTAGAAGGACGTTCACAATCAACTGCGCCGTCCCTCTAAAGAACTGAAGCACCCGGGATGAACGAGGCGCTGAATTTGACGACGCATGATATCATCGGGTGGCCATTCCAAGACGGCCACATTCGAAGAGACTTGCGAAAAGAGGAGAACAATATCGCTTTCTCATCTCCATCGGCCGACGACGATGAAACAATAGCAAAAACCATCAGGGCGATCGATGTCATGCATCGAGTCTCGCCGCTGACGACATGGCCATGACGGTGGAGGACATCGTAGATGATGTGGCCGTTGCCACGGTTGAGAAGATCGTTAACTCTCTTGTTAACAAAATCTCTGACCCGGTGGAACCGACTGCCGAGATTGCGGTATCAAAGATGGACACAATCCCTAAAGAACAAGAACAAGCTAAGGGTTTGTCTCCTGATGATATTGTTGCCATGGCCACGGCTGAGAAGATTGTTGAATCATGTCGTGGCGCGTGGCCGCTGACCGATCAGTACCACGATCGAAGCAAGACACAATCCCACAACAACAAGAACCATGTAAGGATGTGTCTCATGGGTTGATGATGTCGCCGCTCGTCCCTCGCATCGAGCCCTGCACACTAATCCCACAACAAGAACAACCATGTAATGATAGGTGTCATGGCGGTTGATCGCTGCCGTGCCCTCCGCATCGAAGGAAGATGTGGGTCGGTGCTAAACAATCGTCAAGACTCAACGATGAGCTTCCCCATGAAGACCCCGACCGAGCAACGCGAGAGATGATCAAGGCCAATCAACAATGGGACCGACGAGCTCGGCAAGTCTTCGCTCGAAGAAGAAAAAAATGGGTTGGTCAATCTCGCCTTAACAAATACGAGCAGGAGTTGATGAGGATCTTCCTTAACTGCTGTATGGACAGGTAAGTTTAAAGTTTTCATGATAGTGTTTAAATTGTGTTTATAGTGTTTAACTTTATATTGATAGTGTTTAAATGTTTATATGTTATCGTTTAATTTTTGTACTTAACGTTTAATTATTTATAATATCATTTGAACATTGATAATATCATTTAACTATTTAGAATATGGTCTAATTATATCTCATTATCGCTTAATCTCGAAAGACCGCTGTGGAAGAATGACGCTGTCTGCACCACATGCAACAATTTATACACTCTGCTTGAGGGGAAGGAGATGGTCACAGATGATGTGATGGGCGCTTTTGTATGTATAATACAAAAGTCGCTGAGCAAAGTGCCATATCCCTACAAGAAGCGCGCCTCCATCACAAGACCGTCGATACTGCTTTATGTCAAAGCGGACGACGCACATGAGACAATCTATGGCCGTGGACGACGCAGCTTGCTATGAAGTTCAAATTGTCATCCTCCGTATAATAATGAATGGCCACTTCCATGTCGTCGTCCTCGATAATGACATAAAACAAGAATACATGCATTATTCTTCATGCTGGGTACGAAAAAGACGCGCTCGGACATGGTAAGTTCTTTAATTATGTCCGATTGATAGTGTTTGTTATTTAATTCGGTATTTTAATCTCAACTTGCATATCTTGACAGCGGAATCTATTCGACACGGCTGTCGATATGGAGTTCGGCGAGTCGGCGACCGCAAAGTACCCACTCCTTTACGACATGGAAACCCCATGGCAAAAACAAGGAAGCGTCGATTGCGCCATCTATGTCATGCGGTTTATCGAGCAATTACTTTGGGGTGAGAAGCTACTGCTACCGCAAACAGACGTTCCTTACCTGAGATTAAAGTATGTTACCCGCATACTTAAGGAGGGGAGGGCAGCCGGCGTCCATGAGAAAGGGGGGTCATCCGAAGCGGGTTAAATTTTGTTTTCGCAGAACAGGACTTGTATATGTCAACATCAATTTTATTTTCGAATGTAAACCAGGACAAATTCAATTCATTGTTTTCATTTTCTTCGAAGAACATGACTTGTATATGTCAATGTAAATTTCGTTTGTTTTCAATTGTAAAGCAGGTTAAATTCCATTCAGTTTCATTTTATTATTTAATTTACAGTGTGATTGTTTACATTTCAGTTTAATTATTTAACTTTACCATCTATCATTTAAATATCAGTTTGAAACATTTAAAATTACAGGTTCTCTGTTTAACATAACACTGTCTCTGTTTAAATAATTGATAACACTGTAAAGAATAAGACTTTAAATATATGAAAAATTGCCAGTCAATTCAGATTGTTTCTCTTTAGAAGTCAGATTATTTATAATGCCTAGTCGGTGACAGTTTCATTACAAGATCTACGATTGTGACCGGATCCATGGCAGCAGCTGCAATGTAACTCGCAGACATCAAACTCTTGCAACTCGATCCTCTTTCGTCTAGGATGCCCAAGCTGCCTTCTCGTCACAGGCGGTCGCAAACGAAGCTCACGATTTCCTCGAAGGCTCGTCATCGCTCGGGTATGGGGAATATAGCTTCCTTATACGCCCGCTTTGTAATTGTCGACGCTGAAGTAGCCGCTAATAAATCGATGAACGCTGGTGTCGCATCTGCATTATTGCGGCTAAAGCGTGTTTCGCAAGGGATACCATAAACTCGCCACCTTCGACACGAACAAGTTCCGATGGCAAGATCTACTGAGTTCGTCGTGATCGGGTCGATCACTCGTAACAATTATCGACACAACGACCAACACGAAGATTTCGGCTATCCTCAACAATTATCTCTACCTTCGAATGTATGTCTGGGCATAAGTAGGTCTCCCATTTGTTCGCTTGCTCACGCCGGTTACATAACATGCGCATCAACTTGAACCTGGCAAATAACGTTAAACAAAGATAGTGATGGTTAAATAATTCGTAAACATGTTTAAACATTATTGTAAAAAGTTAAACGATAAGATCAATATCTAATGTCGGAGAAGTCTAATTAAACAAAGATGGAAAAGTGTTAAAGGGTAACACTAAATGTTAAGTGTAAATCAAAATTCTCAGACCTTATGGAGTCGACTATTTTCGTCACCGGTAAATGACGAGCTTCTTTAATCCAAACATTGAATGACTCCGCGACATTTGAATACATCTCACCCCAACGATCACCTATGAACAGATAATTCGACCAATGTGCCATATCCGATTTATTAATCAACCAGTGATGAGCTTCGGGTGAAGACAGTATGCATGTGGTGAAGAAGGGAAGACTCTCGCAATTGCGTTTACAAGGCCCTTCGACCTGTCTGACACGAAGGTAATTATCTCATGATAATCTCCTTCCTCGTATAAAGCATCGCCTAACTTAGATATGAACCAAGTCCAATTGGCATCGGTCTCGTTGTCGACTATACCGAAGGCGACGTGGAAAAACCATTATTTCCATCTTTCCCTGTGGCACCCAGTAGTATACCCCGATATTTTCCAAGGAGGTGGGTACCATCGAGAAACAGCAGCGGCCTGCAAGCCCTCTTGAATCCCACAATACATGCGCTGAAAGAAAAGAATGCACGTTTAAAATGATCATTATCCCTTTCCACGATCGCAACGCTGCCGGGATTTGTCTTAGCCACCTTATCCACATACCAAACCAAACAGTCGTAGCTGGAGATGTCACTGCCGCCGAGGACCACCCGGGCATGCTCTTTTCCTAACCAAGCCTGGTTGTATGGTATGTGGACACCATGTTCCCGCAACATGTCCTTCTGAATGTCGATGGCCTTGTACAAGGGCCGGTCCTTGAGCTTCGAATCACTCGTGCGCTTACCCATTTTTGGACGCTTTTCGGATGTGACGCCGAACCCATGCCACCACCGCAAGTGTGTGATGGGTTGATTGTCTTGATTCTGAAAGTATTTTTATTATACTCTTTTGAAGCATGAAGGCGCCAACGACAACCATCGGCAGCGCATTCCACAGTCACCCGATGTTTTTCGTTCTTTATGAATTTGAAGTCAAAATTCTGTTTGATTGCATGATTTCGAAGTACGTCCCTGAAATATTCAACACCGTCAAAACGTTGTCCAATATCCAAGACAACACTTCAGAATGATCTGACGATGAAGGATAAATATTTAAGTGAACGGGAGCATGGTATTGAATGGGAGCACTCGCAGAATCTGAATTCTTGCCAACACTTCAGTCAAATGAAAAGATCAATATGTTAAGCGGAGAATATAATATTTAAGTGATAATGCCAATATTTAAACTTTAAATTAAATACTTAAACTGTTACCAATTAACGTAAACGAATAGTACAATATGTTAAGCAGTAACTGACATATTTAAAAATAATGAACCCATACTATCGGATCAAATAAAAGAGAAGGAACTTACTAATGAGGTAAAACCTCGCTTTTCATTAGGATTCCACAATGGCACATCATGTCGTCCTCGACAACAAGATCAACTACACAAGATTTGAAGATGGAGTGCACGTGACACATTCGCTGGAAGTCAACATCGTTTTCTATTGGACAAACCGTTTTATATCTATCTGGTGTGATAAACTTCACGCTGACATGGGAAACTTCGAGACCCCATCGCTCACATATCTTAGCTAACACCAACTCCCAAGAAGTCTGAGCCGTGAACATTAGCACTCTTTCCTCCCCGTTGAATCTAGCAATACCGCAAAAATTCTCCATAATATATCGGCCGAAAACCAAATCGTACAAACCAAATGAAATGAAGAACAAAAAGAAAATAAAATGAAGAAGAAAAAGAAGATGTAAACAACAAACAACAGTCAGATAGGCAAACAAAAAAGTGTACAGTTGTATGCATAGAGGATAGACTAGACGTGATGTGATTGGGCGGTATTTTTCCCTCCATCCCAAGGGCAAAAACAGAAATATATGTCAATGTCGCAAGGAAGACATATTGTCATCGCTCGAATGAAAGTTCTCACCTCAACATGAGTCTATGTTTAAACATATAGTGTTTAAAATAACGGTTAACTTTTTAACTAAAGTCTATATCATGTAAATAATATGTAAACTGTTTAAACATCTTTATGTATGTGCTTAAACACCGTTGTCATTGTTTAAAGAGTAAATCGATTATTGTTTAACTGTTTGTATTGTTTACAATGCCGTTCTTTGTTTCTCAAATTGTTATGTCTCTGTTTAAATTTGAAAAGTTATCACAAGGTGATGCTCAAATAGGTTTGTTTGTTTAAAATATTTAAACGTTTAAGTATCAGTTTCTCCCTTTAACTTGATTTTTCTCTGTTTAAATTTTATTTTCTCAGTGTAACATTTTCTTATTGTATTATATCAACTTAATTACGATGTAATGTACCTAAAAAACAAATCTCTGAAAAAAATAGAATGTTCACTTAAGACAATACAATACAACATTCATTTTCTTATTCAATATCAACTTACTTAAAATACAAATCTCTGATAACATTCATTCCCTTTAACTTTATTTTGCCCTGTTTAAATTTCATTTTCTCAGTTTAACATTTTTTCTTATGAAGTATCAACGTAATTACAATGAAATGTACTTAAAATACAAATCTCTGATAAAAATACATTTAATACAATACAATACAACATTCATTTTATTATTAAATATCAGCGTAATTACAAATGACCTTCACTTAAAATATAAATCTCAGATAAAAATAAAATGTAAGACAATACAAAAATTCTCTGTTTAAGCTTCAAACTCCCCGTTTAACGCACGACGTAACCATCACGGACAGTCATTGCTTTATAGATCAAGTACACCTTTGAATAGGGTGTCCACAACACTCGCTCCAGTCAGACCACATTTTTTTTATAGATCAAGTTCTTTTTAAAGGATATGTGATGAACCTTCTTCTGGTAATCATCCGCTAATCAATCGTAAGTGAAACTTTCTTTTCACGACCCAGGCGAAACGCACTTCCGCCATCGCTACTCGTAGAGTAGAGCAAGAAGGCGAGGATTTCGAATCGGGCAAGAAAAAGAAAGTTTTTCACCCTACAGTCGTTTAGGGATGACAAGAGGAAAAACAATCGATGACACATCCCCGTAAAAAGTCTATGATCTAAAAAATGTGGTTTGAATGGTGCGTAATGTCGTGAACACAAAAATGTTCGACTCGACGTGATGACCATCACACAAGAAGAAGAGGGAAG
Organism: Dioscorea cayenensis subsp. rotundata; assembly: GCF_009730915.1. Taxonomy (NCBI): domain Eukaryota; kingdom Viridiplantae; phylum Streptophyta; class Magnoliopsida; order Dioscoreales; family Dioscoreaceae; genus Dioscorea; species Dioscorea cayenensis. The sequence continues at coordinate 45,207 of NW_024088567.1, read as the reverse complement.
AGGAAGAGGAGTGGTTGCGCCCAGAGAGTATATTCAACGAAATGGTTCTTCCTTCCCATTTATACTCGCGAAATCCAATGACCGCTACCGCCTTCGACTCGATTTTAATGTGCGACTGGCAGTGGAAACGCTTGGGTAACCGAGCGGCATTAATTACGCTTGGAGACCGCCACCATCGTATCAGTATATTTTAAGCGGATAAAAATGCAGTTTAAACGATCAAAGAACAAATTTAAACATAGAATCCAATATTTAAACCATAACAGATATATTTAAATCTAAAGTTCAATATTTAAACAATACTAAGAAGTATATACACAATGCCCACTCGAGCACGATGATTCCTAGGGCCACGATCCGGCATCGTGACCCGAAGCGTAGTAATGGCTACAACACAACTCATGGACCGGAAGGTGGCAATGGGTAAAAACGCAACTCACCATCCCTCGGGACGCTTACGACTCGATCCTCTCAGATTCAGAATAAGCACAAAAAAACTCTCATAATTTAATCGAAGAAAGTCTAAAATTGAGTACACCAAATGAGAAGAAGAAAAAGAAGAACAAGAATAAGAACAAGAACAAGAAGAACAAGATATGAGCCTTCTAAACTTTGTTTGAGAAAAAGTAAAGCGGGGAGGCATTGGAGAACTATGCGTAAAGTTCGGACATGATATGATTGAGTGCCATTTTTCCCTCCTTTTGCAGGCGAAAAAGAAATTTCATATCACTGGACCCACTTCAACTTACCCTGAGGGGTTAAAGGAATGTAAAAATATAACGGAGGGTCGTCCGGGTGTCAAAAAGTTGGAGGGGGTTTTTGGGAAGTTTTGAAAATGACGATGGGTGAACAGTAATTTTCCCAATAATAATAATAATAATAATATTGTGGGAGATAGATAAATAATATATATATATATTAACAGTATGTTGGAAAATCTCATTTTAACATGGTACAAGTTTAGTGTTAAAGCCGCGTTGAAATTGACTGGTAGGTCTTTAACTCTCAAAAGTTTAATTTGTCAGTAAAAAAATAGCATGGTGCTCAGGAATTTTCCCAAAAGATGATCCAACCTTAAAAATTTCTATGATATTGTTGGTTTAAATAACAAAAATGATGAACCTTTAATTAGTATACCTTCTTGCACCAAAAACTAGTCTAAATAGGTAAAAGCCTAAATGGTAATTAAGACAGGATCACTCAACTGTTAATTGTGAATGACATGGTACCCACCACCATTATTGTTAGTCAAATTTGACTTTGACTTATTTAAGTGATGCAACAAGCGGATCACAATTCTACTGTAGTAGATGACAATAGAGAGGGGGACAAAAATGATGACAAAGAAAGCATTAAGGGAACCATAACTAGTGGGAGACCAACTTGAATCAACCCAGCGAAGACAAGCAACACTAAATTCCGTGATTTTATAATGTGATGTTGTATGGGAATTACCGCAGTCAAGGGAGGTAATTAGATGATGTAATGTCAACCTATCTTAAAGAACCACATGGAAGATCTTGTAAGTTGTAACCACTATCTAGCTATTTAAATACAACTGATAAGGTGAGAAAGGGGATATGAAAAAGATTTCTCACTTATCTACTCTGTTTCTCTCCTTCCTCCCTTTTCTTCTATCCTTCCTCTTAACTCCCTGGACATCTTAATATTTTCGGCGCTACACTGGTGCTTTCATTGACCCTCCCGGCCGTATGACGGACAGCACACGGACACGATCCCGTGCTATGGACGAGCAACTCTCCAGCATCAATGAGCGACAAGAAACCATGTTTTCTCAAATGGAAGGCTTGTTTGTCGCTGTTCAGCAACACACTGACCTCTTTGAAAACCTTCAAAAATCCATCGCTGCCCAACAAGCTGTCATCTCTGACTTACTACTAAAACTCTCCAAGATGGAGTGTCCCACTCAACCTCCTCTTCTACCTGCACCCACTTCTACCACTGCCATCACATCTGCTACCTCGCCCATGATAACTCCCTCTTTTTCCTCATCCCCACTGCGTCATACCAAGCTCGAAATCCCCCTATTTACAGGCGATAATGTATTATCATGGCTTCTGCAAATCGAGCTTTTCTTTACGTACAATGGTACTCCCGAGGACCATAAAACGCATATTGCTGATTTCTATATGACCGGAGCCGCTCTACAGTGGTATCATTGGCTCGTCTCCACAAAGCAGCTCACGACCTGGGCGGCCTTCGCCCGCCAAGCCGAACTCCGGTTCGGGCCTTCCTCCTTTGTGAACCATGAAGCTCAACTTTTCAAACTCAAACAACAAACGACCATTGCTGCATACTTAGCCGAGTTTGAGACCTTATCCACCAGAGTACCAGCCTTAAGCTCTTCCAGCCTCCTCAACTGCTTTCTCTCCGGCTTACGTGCTGACATCCAAATGGAGCTGTATATGTGCAAGCCCCAAACCCTACATGACGCCATGGGTCTTGCCAAACTAGTCGAAGATAAGTGCAATGCCACGAAACCAGTACACACACCTCGTTTTAATCCTCGACCACATTCCCTCAACACACCCCACTTAAACCCTCCAACCGGAACTCTAAAACCTACACAAACCACTCCTTCATTCCCTATCAAGAGCCTTACGGCTAATGAAATGACGGCCAGGCGTGAACGCGGCCTTTGCTATAACTGTGATGCCCCTTTCACTAAGGGCCATCGTTGTTCCACACAGCAATTCCTCTGCCTCCTCATCAATGAACTAGAGTAACCACCAGATGACCCACAAGACCTTGACACCCCACCCACTGCTACTGACCACGACCTTCCTCCAGAACCTTCCCCCACTCTTGACAATCCCAGTATTTCATTTCACGCACTTAATGGCATTCCGGTTCTCTCCACCTTGATGTTTTTTGGCAAAATCCATGGCAAAAACGTGGTCGTGTTGATTGATGGTGGCTCCACCAACAATTTTATTCAAACACGCTGGGCAGCGCACATCGGGTTACCAGTTTAACCATCGTCCTACATGAAGGTTACGGTTGGGAATGGAGCCGAACTACAATGTGCTGGCACCTGTATCCAAGTTCCATTGCAAATGGGCAACACATTCTTCACCATTGACCTCCTTTTGCTACCCGTCTTCGGCGCAGATGTCGTTCTCGGGATTCACTAGCTAGCTCAATTGGAACCAACCATCTTTGACTATCAAAATCTCTGGATGGAATTTGACTATCATGGCGAGCGAGTAGAATACATGGCATGCACCACTCGAACGCCACAACAACATCACCTGCAGCCTTGAAGCACAACACCCGCAGTCAACCTGACAATCAATACTTCCATCTTTGTGTCTCTCTTGACGACAATCACCACGTGACCGACCTCACCCCCACAACTCCTATCGACCCATCAGCACCATCTTTATTTGTTGATCAACTTCAACACCTTTTGACAGCTTATTCTGATATCTTTTCCATGCCAACAGGGTTACCTCCATAACAGACGTTCGACCATCATATTCCCTTGAAGCCAAACACCACTCCTATCAAGGTCCGCCCCTATAGATACCCGTATTTCCAGAAGAAAGAGATCTAGCGGCTAGTACGTGGCATGCTCTCAGATGGCATTATACATCCAAGCACGAGGCCGTTCTCAGCCCTAGTTATCCTCGTCAAGAAGAAGGACGGCACATGGCGCTTCTGCGTTGATTACCGAGCCCTCAACGCCGTTACCGTCCGCGATCGCTTCCCCATACCGACGGTCGAGGAACTCCTTGATGAACTGGCCGGCACTCATGTCTTCTCCAAACTTGACCTACGCTTGGGTTACCACCAAGTTAGAATCCATCCAGTCGACATCGAGAAGACCACATTCCGCACCCATAAAGGACATTACGAGTTTCTCGTAATGCCTTTCGGCTTATCCAATGCTCCTTCGACATTCCAGGCATTGATGAATGAGATCTTCCGACCAATCCTCAGAAAATTTGTCCTCGTCTTCTTTAACAACGTTCTGGTCTATAGCTCCACCTGGCCTGAACATCTCCATCATCTTCATATTGCCTTTTCTACATTCCAGCAACATCAACTATCTACCAAGATGAGTAAGTGCGCTTTCGCGCAATCCACCATAGCTTATCTTGGTCATCGTATATCCGGTGACGGTGTGGAAGTTGATCCTGAGAAAATTCAAGCAGTTTAACTGTGGCCTCTTCCAACTACTGTGAGAAGCTTACGCGGGTTCTTAGGGTTGACGGGGTATTACCGTCGCTTTGTTTCCAATTATGGCACTCTTGCCACGCCATTGACAGGCCTCCTCCGCAAGAACGTGTTTGTCTGGAATGCTACAGCTACTCACGCTTTTCGGGCATTAAAAACCGCGTTGACCACTACACTGGTCCTACGCCTTCCCAATTTTAAGCAACCCTTTGAACTCCAAACTGACGCCTCAACAACGGGAATAGGTGTTGTTTTGCTTCAGGATCAGCAACCAATCGCTTATTTTAGCAAGGCCTTAACCCCACGACAGCAGGCGTCGTCGGCCTATGCACGCGAAATGTACGCGATCACGGAAGCCATGCGCCGTTGGCGACAGTATCTTCTCGGCCGTCCTTTCATCGTCTACACAGACCACCAGAGTCTACTCTCCTTGCTTCATAAAACAGTTCAACCCCCGGAGCAACACAAATGACTCACCAAGCTTCTGGGCTACGAATTCAAAATCTTTTACAAACCCGGCAGCAACAACCGGCCTGCAGATGCATTGTCAAGAATTCCCGAAGCCAGTTCCATTCTTCTATTATCAATGGAAATCTCACGTCCTTTATAGGCCCTCTGGACAGCACTCCAGCATGCTTACAGAGATGATTCCCAGGTCCTATCTTTGATTGACAATATTTCCCATAATCCTGACAACTACCCAGACTACTCTCTCAAGAATAATCTCATTTTCTACCAAGGCCGTATCCTCATCCCCAACAACTCAGCATTGCGGCGACTGCTCATTTTAGAGTATCACAACACCCCAGTAGGGGGTCTTGCGGGCATCCGACGAACTCTCCACCGACTTTCTAATACTTTTACATGGGCCGACATCAAGATACATGTTTGTGACTTTGTCAATACTTGTCATATACGCCAACAAGTTAAACCCTTCAATAAAGCCCCTCAAGGTCTCCTCCAACCACTTCCAATCCCAAGACAAGTTTGGGACTCAGCAACAATGGATTTTATCACGCACTTGCCTTCCTCGAATGGCAAGACCGTCATCTTAGTGGTTGTTGATTGCCTCTCCAAACAAGCACAGTTCTCCGCCTTACCACCACAATTCAAAGCTATTCATGTCACGGAGGTCTTTGTCCGTGATATCATCCGTCTTCATGGCATACCGAATTCACTAGTCTCCGATCGGGATCCCATCTTTATTAGCAAATTCTGGCAAGAATTATTTCGCCTACAAGGTACCTAACTATCGATGAGTAGCGCATACCACCCTCAAACGGACGACCAAACCGAGATTGTTAACCGTTATCTCGAGGATTATCTCCGTTGCTTCGCCGGTGACCATCCTCGGACTTGGTATAAGTTGCTTCCCTGGGCAGAGTGGCACTACAATACAACATTCCATTTTTCCATTCGGATGTCTCCTTACCAAGCTGTCTACGGTCGTCCACCGCCTACTCTATTAGATTACATGGCAAATACCTCCTCAGTCGACATGGTTAACACCCTGCTACATGATCGCACGCAGGCACTACACCTCCTTAAGGAGAATTTGCACCGTGCTCAAACAAGGATGAAACTCCTTGCCGACGCCGAAAGCACGGATGTGTCCTTTCAAATAGGTGATTGGGTTTTTTTTGAAATTACAGCCACACCGGCAAGTGTCCCTTTACAGCCAACCCACTCACAAGCTATCTAAATGTTTCTTCGGGCCATTTGAGATTCTAGACAAAATCGGACCGGTGGCATATCGCATTGCCTTACCTTCATCCACCCAGATATACGATGTCTTTCACATCTCCAAACTCAAACGCTGCACAGGCGATCCAACAATTCAACATTTTCCATTTCCAGTATCGTTTAAAAATGACAAGCCACTGTACCACCCAGTCGAGATCCTCCAGACGCGTACTCTCCTATAAGGCACACGGTCTATTCTACAATACCTGGTTCGCTGGGAGAACCACTCAGCCGCAGAAGCTACCTGGGTTACCGCCGATGAGCTTCGCAGGGCTTTTCCTACTTTTCACCTTGAGGACAAGGTGGCACTTGAAGGGGTGGCACATGTAGCAGATGACAATAGAGAGGGGGACAAAAATGATGACAAAGAAAGCACTAAGGGAACCAGAACTAGTGGGGCACCAACTCGAATCAACCTAGCGAAGACAAGCAACACTAAATTCCGTGATTTTATAATGTGATGTTTTATGGAAATTACCGCAGTCAATGGAGGTAATTAGATGATGTAATGTCAACCTATCTTAAAGAACCACGTGGAAGATCTTGTAAGTTGTAACCACTATCTAGCTATTTAAATGCAACTGATAAGGTGAGAAAGGGGATATGAAAAAGATTTCTCACTTATCTACTCCATTTCTCTCCTTCCTCCCTTTTCTTCTATCCTTCCTCTTAACTCCCTGAACATCTTAATATTTCCGGCGCTACATCTACTCTAATAACTAATGTTCAAAATTAAATCAAGAAAAAAACATTAATTTTGAATAGATTGATTTGTTACATAAATCCTAAAATAAATATTTATAAAAATTGAAATTTAAAATAAAATATTAAACAATTATAGAATATTAAATTTTAAAAAAGTTTGAAGGTTTATATTTAAACCCTAAAATCTTTTAAAAAAGTTTGAAGGTTTAAATTTAAACCCTAAAATCTCTCTCTTCTAGTCAGCAATGACTTTGATCTTTGTTCATTTGTTTCCCCAACCCTTGTTTTCCATGAAGAAAGAGTCGTAATTTCCAACGCATTTCCTCGCAACATGGTTAACAACTTCATCACATTCATTCCTTATAAATAAGATCTTTCATGGAACCATGGAATCATATTTCCTAGCAACATGGTTAATTAAAATAATTAATTATATTAATTAAAGGGATTAATAATTAAGTTGCGTTTGGTTACTGGAATAAAAATGAGACAGAAATATAGTAAAATTACTTTTATGCTATCTTCATGTTGTTTAATGTAAATAAATAATAATTGCATAAAAAATGAGATTTTTATTTAATAATAATTAAAATTATTCATTTATTAAATATTATAACTAATAACGAATATCCACTTTAATTATCATTATTAAAATTTTAAATTATTTAAATTAAATAATTCATTTCAATTATTATCCATTTTATTTATTATAATTAATTAATAAATTAAATTAATTATAATAATCAATAAAATAAAATAAAATTAAAAGAGGGCAAATATAAATGCAAATAGAAGTTTCTAGGGACAATTTTGCTATGCTAGTGGTTTGCTTCTTTACCAATTTCAGACTTATGACTTGAGTTGTAACACTTTAGTATATGTAGTCTAAATAGTTTATAAAAAGGTACTAAAATGCTTTACTCTGTTAATTGTTACTGATGTCACAAAAAAAAGATGTATTCTCTATTAATTTCCTTTTCTTTTTGTTGAAATAATAACTCTGCTCCAAACAAAACAATTTTTTAATGAATATGAAATAAATTACTAAGAAAGAAATATTTCAACTTAATAAAGCAAATTCTAAATTTGGATCTAGATTTATATCCTATATCCGGTCCGATTTAAATCAAATACCCAGTTTTGTCTATCAATTTAAAACGAAATAAATATGGATCAAGCTTTTGTCGATATAAAAAATTGGGGTACTTGATCCGGATTTGAAAACTGAATCAAGTACTCTATTTTGCTCACCGTTAAATAAAATTCTCTCATTGTGGGGAATCCTATTACTCCCCATCAAATTAGTGTTTATCCCTTTATAAGATACCAAACTAGGATATACAATAGAATGGAATAATGCTTAGTCCTACCATCCAAACGCATGCGTAATTTGAACTATCTAATTAATTATATATTTAATCTAAATTGTCAAAACCTCCAATGTTTGGTTGATGCTAACTAATAATTAGTATGAATTTTATATCATTCATATTTGATGAGTGTATAACATTCATGTATTTTATATCACTTTGTACATTTATTCGGCATGTATTAGAATCATATTATGAAATTCGAAGCTAAATCTAGCGTGTTTCACATTAACAGGCTTAGGGCAGCACTTCAAAACAAGAGAGAGCCAAAAGAAACCTTAAACGAAGAAGTTGGAGCTCTCTTTGCATCATTTGAATAAAGATAAGGCAAAATTGGGTGACTTACGTCACTACAAGAAACTTGACTAATGTCTACGGTAAACATTTGTAGGGAAATAAATTAAAATCATAGGTAAAACTTATCATCTACGAAAACAAACCGTAGAGCCAAACGTAGAGAACACCCCGTAGGTAATAGTATTTAGCTACGATTTCCAGTTTTTGTAGCCCAAACTTGGAACATTTCTCTACGTTATTTTCGTAGAGAAATGTAAATGAAATTTGTGGCTAAATTTAAAAAATCATGGAGGGAAAAGATTATTTACTACGAATAAAATTGCAGGCAATGGTTTCCTTAATTCTCTACGAAATTTAGTTACAAAAATTTCGTTGAGAATAGTGGATTTTTCTTGTTCCATTATGCTTTCTCTACGATAATTTTCGTAGAGAATTGTGGGATTTGTCTACAATTTTCATATTCGTAGTGATTTTATCTTGTTTTATCATTTAGCTACAATTATTTTTGCAATCAATGTTTAACAAATTGTAGGCAATGGTTTAAATTTTCATTGCAATATTAATATAAAAATCGTGCTAATAATTCATTGTTAATATAAATATTGAATTCAAAGGTATCCAAAAGTAACATGTTCAATATAACCATTTGGTCTACAATCATTCCAAAAACTAAGTTACCATCCAAATACAAAAGCATCAAAAGACCAAAGTATCAATGCTAACTTATCTCTACCACTTGTACCATAAAAGAAATCCATGCAAATTTGTGTCCCACTCCTTTGTCAATACTTTTCCTGCAATAAATTATAAAATAAAATTACTATATATATCACATATAATATTTCATAAAAAAAAACTTAAATTTTTATTTAAGAGTTACTCTTAGAATAAGTTTGTTATCCAAGCAAAAAGAAGTAAATACCAAAGATATCAAACCTGAGAAAATTACAACAACCATATAGTGATTAAACTTGGTGATCACCTTGTTTATCTCCATTGCACAATAAATAAAAAATATCAAATAAAAACTTTTATTAAGTTGCATCATAATGTGGTAAACATAATCATATAATACCTTTGACTATTTTCTTCATGCTCATCATATTTTGCTCCTAATATCTTCATTAACATTTTTTCATGCTTTGTCAATTGAGCTCAATTGGTTTTATTTTCAAGAACTTCAGCTTCATATTTCTCTTTCCACATATTTTTTTCTTCTTCAAGATCTTTAATGATCTTAGCATGTCCACATCTTGAAGCTTTTGGCTTTGGACCATAACCTAGTCCTTTAATATACCCAGATCGAGTGCCAAGAATCTCATCACAAATTTTGTCAACGTCAACATCCTGATTCTCATCTATAGCTTTCTTAAACTTTTGCTGCATTGCACACTAAATTCACAAAAAAAAAGTATACATCAAACTTTCAATAATATAAATAAAAATCTATATAGATATCATAATTAACTCACGTAGTTTGCTTTTGCTTCTAAAGATGTCCATCCTTTTCCTTTCTTATAGTGAGTGCTTTTATACAATTCAATTATATTACATTCATGTTGTTCCCCACTTTCATCATCCTTCTTCATCTATGTCATGGGAAAAAACAAAAGTGACTATATATAAACTCTATTTATAAGATTGAAAGTTAAGTTTAGAAAAAGGATGCCTAAAGTGACTATACATTTTTTTAAGTATCTTCTTCATTTTGATCCACTTGAGCACCTTGTCCTTTGTCACCTGCTCTTGTACATAGAAAACCATAAAGAATCAAGACATATAGAAGACCTCCTCTTTTCTTCAGATAAATTTTTCCATAGATGCCTGCATTAATTAAAAAAAGGACGTATTACCAAATAACAATTAAAACCATTTATAGATATATTAGTATAAATAGCTCAAAACAATATAACTTACTTAAAGTAAAATTTAAACTTATCAGTATCTATCATGCTCTCATCATTTGAATACATTAATGTTCTACTACTCTGAATCCTTTGCGAATGCCTCTTCTTACGCTGATGAAAGTTCTTTGTGGTTGAAGTCTCCTCACGCACTATCTCATTCATTGTCCTTGGTACTCTATTCCATGTTTCAAACATAGAAGTAGCTAGCATGTTTGTGTGAGCAACCATGCACATAAAAAATCAGCCATAATCAACAAAAACAAACACATACACAACTATAAGAAAACCCAAAAAATAATAAAACTGAAATATTTGACTAATGTTAGTGGTGACTTACATCAATAGAGCATATCATACCACAAACAACAAGATAGAGTTAAAACTACATTTATTTTATTTGCTACTGCAATTTTTGTTTTTTTACAAAGAAAAAATAACATAATATACAAACAAACATTTGCATTTATTTATCCGCAAGGAAGCTTAATTCCAATAAAAAATCACAAAGAGCCTATGAACATAGCATTAGCACATGCTACAATTTGATTGGATGGAAACATGTACTTGAAAATTATCTCACTTCAATTTTCAATAGATATATGTATATCAACAGTAACATAGAGAAAAAAAGGGATGAGAGAAAACTTTCTTCTTTTAACAACATAGGTTTCTTTTAACTTCTATCATTCTCTATAGATGGAAGATTGAGGAAAAGGAATGAAAAATGAAAAAATCATATCATTTTCTATCAATCAATCATATCATTTCCGACCTTTTTTTTTAGCTTTTGTTTATTTCGTGTGGTTTCCATCACTCCCAACACAACCTTCTTTGGAGCTTTCTACCCATTAATCTAACTTTCTTATTTCTAAATCACTAGATTTAATATTACTCATGATTAACATAACATAAAATCATAGTCAATGCAATGTGTCTAAAAAAATAAAATAAAATAAAAAATGAGTTATTTGTCTCCAAAGATGATTACTGTCATTCATCATGCTTAACAACATATAGGCTGCTAGAATCCACAATTCTTATTGTTCACTGTGATCAAATCCCTGTAAGATGGCATTACATAAAGTACAAACACTAAAAGCAAGAGTGTGTATTAATCAATAATGTAGAAGATATGTCCTATTTCAATAGCATAATCCAAACATTATATAACTATTTAGAGCATTGATGCATGCTTGTTTAATACGAAATTTATAGTTAAGCACCAAGTTTATTTTGGTAATATCAAATTTCTCATACAAGATATAAACTTTATTTGGTTGACTTAACCAATGTATTACGCCATTAATCATGTACTTAAAAGATCAATAAGAGAAGAATATGATTAGACGAATTTGATATAATTAAATGAAAACAAGAATCCAGTGTTCTATTGAATGCAAGAAATTGCATCAAGAAACCTGTTCTTCCCTTCTTCGGGTGTATGGTTAGAGATTAAAGATGGATTGAATCAAGGCATGAAAAGGCTTTATTCCTTCCTATGTTTGGGAGAGAAATGAGGCAAGAATTTGAATTAGAGAGACTTAAAAAATTGACAATTTTATCTTTAATTCCACATGAATGATATACACTAAGACAAAAAATGATTATAGTGATGATTGTCAATATCATAATATTAATGTCAACATAAACCCCTTGACTTACAACTCTAAAGTGAAGAAAGCTTAAGATACACGAATGGAAATCATGTGATAACAACGCATAAGCAAAGTGAGGAACTCAAGTCACAAGCTTTAACAAGTAAATAATTAAAGAGATCATCACAATTGGAAAATAAAATATATCAACAAGGGCATGTTTCAGTTGAATGAAAGATCAAAAAAAGCAAGAAAACAGAATTCTTGTGCATTGTTATATGAAGAAAATAAAATGGATGGGCAAATTAAAGAAAATGATTGACAAGGCTTTCTTGGATTTTCCTAAATTTCCTCCTCAATCCAACCAAACCCTAAAGAAGACCTAGTTTCGAATTCTCCAACAAAACAGTACATGAGTAAATATTTCAAGCAATCAAACCACATTTCAAGCTTCCAATTTGACATAAAAAAACATCATCCATGCTTAGCTTATGATCCTCTATAAATCTAAAGGAACTCACAACAATGAACAACTGGAATTCATTCAACAAAAATATCAAGAAATCGAAAGAATACCAACAAATGAAGCATAGAAAAACAAAAGAAAAAAGCAAGCTTACAATATGATCAGGGAAGCTAACGGGATCTTTGAGGGTGTGAATATGAGGACTAATCTCCTCTCAGAGCTTCTTATTAATGGACTCCCCCTGTCTCCGATGATAGCCCCAACCTTCAACACAGGAACAACAAGCCTGAACACGGAATCTTCCTGGCAGCCAGGCCACCTTCTCCGTTGTTCCCTAACTCTTGGCTCCATCGAGGGTAGCACCTCATAGTGAAAGGCAACGTCAAAGGAAGAAGAAGAGCCGAGCTGTCGACATTGGACAAGGGTTTGGAGCTCGGGCTGAGAGGAAAGAACAAGTGAGAAGCATATTAATTTTGGATTTCCTTAGTGAGAAGGATTGATTGAAGCTTACGAGACTATGATTTAAGAATCGAATCGGAGAAAAAAAAAGCGCTTCTTTAGACACCGGCGGCCTTTGCTCCCAACCTAGCCTTTCACTTTGCTGCTATACCATTTCTCTCTGCTTTTCCCAAATGAATCAAGCCCATTTTCACCATCTAATCTTCATCTGACGGTTCTCCATGATTTTTGTGATAACACAAGAGGACTTTTTATTTTCTTTTTCCCCTTTTTATTATAAAATATTTTTTCCAAGATAATACAAGAGAGTTTTTAAAATTTTACTTTTTATTAAAAAATATTTCTCACTTACATTCCATTAATAGATACTAGTATGGATCCAGGCCTTATCTAATAATGTGAATTGTTGAAAAATAAAATTTTAAAATCTACTTAATAGAATAATAATAGTAATAATAAAAGATCCCGGCCTTATCTAATAGTCCAAATTACTTTTAAAATAATTTAAAATTTAAAATTTTAATATCAGTATGAATCCCGGCCTTATCTAATAGTCCAAATTAAAACTTATTTTCTCTACAATATGTTTCGTAGACAAATAAAATCGATGTTTTACCTATAAAAAATGTAGCAATTAGAAATCATTCATAAGATTTGGTTTTCCCGCGGTGGGAAATTTTTGGTTATTTTTCCCTATGAAAGGTTTGGTTTGCAGATAAAATTCCCTTGAATTCGTTGTGAAAAGTAAAACAACTTTTCTCTACAATATATTTTTTTGACAAAAGGGCTCTCTTTTACCTACAAAACAAATCGAGGCTACTAAAAATCAATTCATAGACCTTGGACTTCCCGCGGGTAGAAATTTTTTGGTGCCTCAAATTTTTTATTTTTCCTATGAAATATACAAATTGTAGACAATTCAACATATTTAGCTACGAATTTAAAATTGTAGCTCTAAAAAACGTAGAGAATAGCCACATTTCTTGTAGCGGGCAGCTTACGCCTATCTTAAGGCCGTAAGTAGATTTCAGAGAACCTTGTGTACATGCTTATGCTCATAAGGGGTATTCATAGCCAAAACAGAGGACCTTATAGGTAAGGCTTACGCTTGTAAGAATGCCAGTAAGAACCATTTAAAGGAATTTACGACCACAGCATATGCCCTTAAGGGCAAAAAGTAACACAGTCAAGTTTATGATCCACCACTTATGGGCGTAAGCTGGACCGTAACACAAACAAAAGATCTTATAGACGTAACTTACGGCCTTAAGTGATCCCATAAGACTCGTGACTATCTTCTCCAACTCCCTTATGACCACGTCCTTACGCTTGTAAGCAACTCCTTAGCAGTCGGGTATAAATAGATCTAATATGAATTTTTAGGGTAACTTTTACTTTTCTTTTGAGCGACTCTTGGAGGAAAAGTTAGGGAAGAAAGAAGATGAATTTCTAGCACTCAAGGTTCTATTTCAAGGGAGATTCGGATCCACAAGCAAGGGGATTGAAGATTGTAGATGCCAAGCTCACTTTTCCGGTGTGTGGAAGCTTTTCTAGGGCTTCTCCACCGATCATTCGTCAGCATGATTGAGAAGGGGTTTTCATGTTTTTTACATCTCCTCCCATTATTTATATCTTAAATGCATACCCTCCTTTAATAGAGGGCTAATTTGTAGATGTTTTGTCATAGTTAAACTCTAGGGTTTATTTCATTGACATTGGTTGCTAGAACTTTGATGCTTTATTTGTTTTCTTAATTACAATAATTTCTATTTGAATATACTTACGTGTTGAATGCTTGATTGCTAACGAGGCGAAAGCCCTAGCTATCATGCTCGATTCACTTTGTGACGAGAAGAAATTCTCACCTAGCATAGACATGCCACAATTCGAGGTGATTATGAGTAAGCCTGTGGTTAGGGTACTTTGGAGACCCCGTCTCCCTTAATCCTCACGAGTGAGTTAGTGATAATCTCTGCACTCTTTGCAATAACGTAGAGTAGATTTTAGGAGAAATTGCATCTCTACTCTGTATTCAGATTAAAGATAATCCATCTCTACGAAGGAGATTATCTACTTAAGAGATTGTCATTAGTTCACAGTGAGGTCTCATAGAGTGTTAATGTGATTATGTGGATGTCTGTATCGGCTCTGCACCTATTTAGTCAACTTTTATCCTGTACTTCATACCCTAGATGGATATTATGCTGGAATATTGTTTTTTCCCTTGATTTCTCTCATGTTTTATCTCCATACTTCTTGCTTTTATTTTCTTTTTTTCACACACACATCACTCGATCACTCAAGCTATTTTTCAGAATTAGGACTACTACTAGTATTCACTTTCTTTCCCGTTGATCGACACTCTACTTTGCACACACTATTATTAAGTGATCGGCATGTACATTTGCATCCTTATCAATTTAACAGTGTCAGCTTTGTCTCTTGTTAAATAATAGGATGAACATACACGGAGGATGACATGGAAGAAAGAATTCACATTGTGGGATCATGTAATGGCATTTTAGGAGGTGGTTAAAATATTTTTTAGAAGCATGTCGTGGGAGGTAGGTATACAAATATCAAGAACAGATAATACAACAAGAAAGAAAGAAAGAAAGAAAGAAAAGAAAAAACTCAGCATAATACAGTACAAGTTTGTTGTTAAAGCTAATGTTGAAGTTGACAAGTTGGGCTTTTCCACTCCAAATGCTAATTTGATAGCAAACATTATATTGACATGGTGTCCACCACCATCAATGGCATGGTCCCCAGAAATATTCACTGTAAAAGATAAAACAAAGCATGTTGATATATTGACATGGTGCCCACCACCATCAATATAATGGCATGGTCCCTAGGAATATTCACAGCCTGAGATAAAACAAAGCATGTTGAATGGATTTGGATTATATTGCAATATTAGTTCAAATGACAAGATGATCATCTTTCGTGCATGCTTTCACATAATACATGGGTTAATCCACATGCACATGACTGATAAAGACTCGAGAAACTATTACTCAATCATCCTGACACAACATAACTATACAAAACCCTCTTTATTTTGTATTTTATAAATATCTGACTTTTATTTAGTATTTTATTTTTAATCTATACCTTTATAAATATTTGTTTTAAGGTTTATAAAAAACACTAATTTATTAAGTATTTATGTTATTTATACTCAATTTTAAGTGTTAACTGCAATCCGCTATGGCAAATCCACAATCACATGAGTTGAAGTGATATTATTGTGAATACCATTTTTAATTTGATAAGAAAGCATCAATGTTTTATCAAATTTAGTGTTTGTTTGGAGGGATTTTAAGTTACATGTAACTTGAGTTACTGGGTTTTTAGAAATACGGTGTTTGATTTACAGGATTCTAAAATTCGATGTAACTCAGATTACAGTAAATAAAGTGGCATAGTTTGAATGAAAGAGTGTCACCGGAGGATCTCCTTCAAGAACACATATTAAAGTAAATTGATGTCAATATATAGGCCTTGGCCCTCACCAGTGGCGGCCATCCGAGTTAATATTACCGGATGGCTGCCCCCTGGCCCACCGCCATATGGGCCAATCAGCAGATGTTATTCAAATAAAAGTTGGCACCAACCGTGGAGATCCTGAGGTGGAGTGGTGCACGTGGGTCCCCCCGCGTGGGTCCTACCGCTGTCTCCCACACGGATCCACATTACCCGAAGCTCTCATCGCATCTACGTCCACGTGTCAAAATCTCAACCCTCCGTGAAGTTCTCTTGGGTTGGTGCACAGTAATGATGCCTAACACAAAGAAGAAAAAAACAACCGATAGGAAACAAGAAAAACAACCTATAAAAAGAAATACAACCTATAAAGGCTATAATGTATATTAAAAGAAGATAAATTTAGTGCATGTTATATAAATATAAAAATACATATCAGTGATGTGATAATGGAAACCAATGATTTAAAAACCAGACTGGACCGGCCGGTTCAACCGGGAATCGGCCAGTAAACCTGTCCGATTAGTGATATAATCCACTAAAGAACCGGACCGGCCAATTCAACAGGTTCAATCGGTGAACCGGTTGGACCGGACCGGCTAATTTATTAATTTACATTATTTAATTAGTTTATTTATTTTATAACTACAAATTTTAAATAAAGTTAATAAACTTATTAACTCGGTCCAAATTTTAAAAAGGCAAAAAAGTAAAAAAAAATAATAAAATAAAACACAAGATGCATAAAGATATTGATATATTATAATTTATTATCACTAATTTATTATGATTAACTTATAATTTTACACTAATCAATAATTAAATCATTTAAAGTCAAAGTGTGAAACTAAACATTTGAATGGTTTGGTTTTTATTTTTTAATCATTATTGTTGTTGTTGTATACTTGTATACTTATATTTTATTTAATTCTTTATTTTTCAATATTTGTTGTATAGTTGTATCTTTGTATATTTGTATTTTGAAATTTTAATTTTATGTAAAATTGAGACTTTGTGACCTTATAAAGGTAATTTAACTTTGCAATATGTAATTTTGCATCTTTATTATTATTTTTTTCTTATTTTTGAAATTATATTTTACTTATTTTAATTATTTTAATTTTTAAGTATTTATTTATTTGAAAAAATAAAATCCGGTTGAACTGGCCGGTTGGACCGGAACTGATTGCTTAACCGGTTCAACCATCGGTTCGGTTATTAAAACATTGATGGAAACCATGACCTAAAGAATTAGGGTAGAAAACAAGTAAGTTCTATATACACAAATTATGATATTTCTTGTTTTGAATAAGAAAAAGATTAAAAAATAAAGTGCAACAAATTTAATTAATAAAATACAACCAGAAAACACATAGGTAAAATACAAATGGAGTACAAGTAAATATATATGTATGTAAAATACAAGTGATGTTGAAAAAAATTATAAATAACAAGAGATTGAATAAATACCCGTAAGAGAAATATAAAAAAATATTTTATGTACATAAAATTAAAAATAAATATTCATATTGACAATACTGAATAAAATAAAAACAAGATATGTGAAAGAAATATATTAATAAACATTGAATTGGACATTAAAATTCATCTCTACGTCGATTACATATTGTTTAAATCTATTAACAAAGCTAGAGACAGCTCGTATTACATTGTTAACAGAAATTACACCAAGACTATTTCAAAAGGATAATACATGATTGCGAAATACATGGACAAAACCACAGCCACTAGGTCGTAGTGTAGTAAAAAAATGGAAAGTTAACCAGCACTTATGGATCTGAATAGCTCTCCTTAAATTATAGTTGAATCTTATCTGAACAATGACAATGTCATACGGTCTATGAAATGGTCGTTGGTGATGTTCAAGCAACCTGAAATAAATAGGATTAACCAAGTCCCAAACGTATACTTCACTCTCAGCTTGTGTTACAGTAATCAATAGGCCGGTACGGGAATCCATTCGCTTCTTTGATGATAGAGAGAATGACCTGATAATAGCAATCTGTAAATTAAACAGACAACGATGTAGAACCGGACATATCACCTGATTACAGAAGCATCGGAGAGAAAATGAACTCGAAAACCGCATTTTAATTTGTCCATTGTCGTAGAGAAATATGTTCAGCTCTCTGAAGAAATTCTGAATAGTTGGAATTAGGTCCAGGATTATATAAGATAATCGCAGGAACACCACCTGCTACATGAACAGGTTTCTCGTACTTGCAGTTTGACTGTCAATTTCTCTGAGCACCAATTAATTCCTTCCAATGCTTCAACCGAAGATACTGAGGTGCGAAGTCATCAATCACATTGTACATGACATCGTTCCTGAAGACATTTGCATTAAAATCCATGTGTCCACAGATATAGTTATATGGGTCCAATGATCTAGCCCAAGCAGTTTTACCTGCCCTGCTCGGGCCCTCTAATATTAAACTTGTTGGCCGATCAATATCCGTTCTAAGAACATATAAATTATTCCTCCCCGGCCGCACAACGTCATTAATAATAAAATTATCAACTAACTACTGCGTGATAGCATTACTAATAAAGAAAGAAGAACAATCCCATTTAGATTGGAAAATAGAGATACTAAAGAAAAAACGACTTTGGATCCTTTTCCCTAATAACTTGCAAAGAAGCTTCGGCGGAACTAGAATTCAAGGCCTCATGACATAAAGGTTATTAGGGTTATGATATTGAATGCTAGTTCTGCCGAAGAGAACTTCATAGAGGGTTGAGATTTTGACATGTGGACATAGATGCGATGAGAGCTTCGGGTAATGTGGATCCGGGTGGGAGACAGTGGTAGGACAAAAGGATGGCTGCGGGGAAGGTGGACCCACAATCACCACTCCACCTCAAGTTCTCCACGGTTGGTGCCAACTTTTATTTGAATAACATTTGTTGATTGGTCCACGTGGTGGTGGGCCTGGAGGGTGGCTAAATTGGTGTTAATATAACTAATTTAATAATAAAATTAATAGTTAAATGATCAATACTATAATTAAAATTATTAAATATTATAGTAGAAATGTATGAAGAATTCATAAATGCATTTTTTGTTGGGTTAATAATTAAATTTAAAAACTGTAAAATATAATAAAAATTAATAAATATAGTAATAATCTTAATAATTGATGTAATAATAAAATTAATAGTTAAACTAATTAATACGATACTTAAAATCATTAAAATAACATTAAAATATTTGGTGTATAAAAGATTTTTAATTCCAAATTTACAAATTTCTCTAACCAAATACAAAATCTTATAGTACAACATCTACAATTATATCTAACCAAACACCATATTTGGCTGCATTGTATTTTAAAATCCATGTTTTTTTAGTTACATTATAACTGAAAATCCACTGTATTTACAATTACATTCAACCAAACGTGCAACCTAAAAAAAGAACAGACCACTTTACTTCATAAAAATTTTCAAGCTTTCCCAAAAAAAATTATTTTTCAAATCATTTATTTAAAAAAATCCATTTAAAATTATTAATCCATCATTAATTTTTAACCTTACTGGTGTGACACACAACAATAATTACTGGAAGTATCTAATTATAGGGGGTACGGATCAGTTAATCAAGTACAACAGGTCTGACTCTAAAGCATGATTATATTTAGGACTTTTTTTTAATTAAAAAGTGGTCTTAACCACTTGAGTTAAATTTTGCTATTGTTACATTATTAAAGAAATAGTAATGCTTTGTGTTATTAATAAATTAATAGTAATAGTTTAAAAATCGGATCAAGTACTTATACACTACAAGAAAAAAATGCTATTTACCACATATAAATTTACGACGCGTAAAAGTGTTGCAAATTTGTGACACAAATTGTAACAATGTGCGACAAAAAACCAAAATGTTGCAGAAAGAACCAAATTGTGTCACAAAATCATTTAAGAACATCGCAAAAATGTGTCGTAAAATTTTGGGACCTAGCATGTAATTGGTTTGCAACATAAATTGAGGCACATTATTTGCAATGATCTATAGACGTCGGAAAATATGTTGCAAAACTTTAGAGACCTGCATGTACTTGGATTGCGACACATTATTTGCAACGATTTATTGGAGTCACAAAATGTGTCGCAAAGTTTATATAATTATACTAGTTAATTTCGTAAAAGAATTATAAGATTTTTTTTTATACCACTAGGAGTTGATTCAACCGACAAAGCTTTGTATTTATTAAATAAGTAGTTTTGAGTTCGAATTCTTGTATACACACACTGGGAGAGAGTGATGCACTCTTTATAAGCCTTTTAACACAACACCATAAAACCCGAGCCATATATATATATATATATATATATGTATATATGTGGTTGATTTAGATAATATTATATAATTAATTTTAATTATATAATATTAAAATTAATTTGGTCAATTGGTATTTGCTATGATTGTAAATATATGTGCTTTACTTCGTTAATTTCTGTGCCAATGCTGTCTATGTGGTGGGTGGATCAGCCGCATTTGATTTTTAGAGTAGTATGTTCACTTCTTTTTTCTTTGGTTTTGTGTTTTCCTGTGTTTTTTTTCCTAAATAATACACCTATGGAAGTTTGCTTTATTTGTACTGTCGGAATAAAAAGGGTTTGGACAAAAGTTGTATTAATTCAAGCCGGGTTTGGGCAATGTTTGATTGTCCGAATTTAAATCCAAGCCGGGTCCAGACAGAAATTCGGACAACCGGGCTTTTGTACCTCTAAAATTTTAAAAGCCCAAATCATGAGCAACATTATTTTAAGCCCAATCTTCCAAAAATTTTAAACTTATATGGTTTTTTTCATTAAGATTTGGAATTTCGTATGATTTGATTTGAGTTTTGGATTGTTGGATGCATTTAATGTGAATTAAATTATTTTTTATAATTTAATATTTGAGTGAAATTAAATGTAATTTATAGGATTAGGACAAAATTCGGACATCCGGACAACCCGGTTTTAAAAGAAACTGGGTCCGGACAAGTTAGGTTTGTCCGGATTTAAAACCGGGCCGGGTCCAGACAATAAATTTATTTATTTATAGTAGTAGTTGTCCGGATCTGGTTTTGTCCGGACCCGGATTTTTGCCACCCCTAGTATCAGTTCAATTAAAACCATTACATTTCTTACAGGAAACTTAAAACTAAGAACGGAATATTTTCAGAGGAGTGAAACATTTGGAGGTCCATCAAGGGATTGGCTAGGCGTATATGATGAATGCTCAAAGTAAGCATTTAAGTTTTGTTGATGGCTTTCATGTACTTTGATACATTTCATGGTACATGTGGAATTCCCAATCATCTGCTAAAGGTGGTATTCAGGTTTTAATCCTAAGAACTTTATGATTCTAATGGTTTATGTGTCTTTAGCATTTGGTTTATTTATTAGGGCAACAATGCTTATCTCGTATCTCTAATGTTCGCTAGTAACTTGGCCAATTCCATCACAAATGTTCCTGCATAAGTCTCTTTCTCGTTGATTATTTATGGGGCTTTATCTTTATAATATTTGGTTATTTGTGTGAACTTCAGGATTCTGTATGAAGAAATTGACTGTATCAATGAAGGAAAAAATGCTAATAGATTCCATCAGGATTTTGGTAACATAAAGTGGGTTTGTGTACCTGTAGGTTTCTTTCACTAGCAAAACCTGTTTCTTAAAGCTTGCTTTTCCTAATTGAATAGTACTTATGTAATTAATCACTTCCCTTGTTGCTTTTGGCCTTATAATATGTTCAGTTTGCTAAGATTTTCTGAATCTTGATTTCTTTTTTCCTTCATGTTTATAGCTTGTCCATTGCGACTATACTTCCTCAAAAGTGCTAACCTTGGAGTATGTTCCAGGTAAGTTTAGCTATAATGTCATCATAGCTATTATTATTCTATTGCATTAAGTTTGTGATTATGTAGTCATCAACATACTTGTCGGTTTGGTTGAATATGAAGTGGTTGTAATTCGAGCTATGTGTTTGTAGAATATGACTAATGAAGCTTCTTTTTTGAACAGGAATTAAGATAAATGACATGGAAAAAATAGAGGCACTGGGCTACAATCGCATCTATGTTAAGTATGGACTACAAAGCTTTACCTGATTTAATTTCAATTTTCTCTTTGACGCATATTTATGATATGGTATGTGATGCAATATTTTATCCTCACTGGTGAGTCAATTCCCATTATATCTATAATGGTGTGGCCATTCTCTAACATTGCAGTTTTGTAATACTTTTTCTGTAGCTTTTACATATCCCAAGAGGGATTTAATTCTACCATTAAGATTGACTGTTTGGATAATATACTATTTGATTGATGCCTTTGAATATTGAAAGCAATCATTAATTAATGAGCCTAAAATGGATCTGCAACTTTGATTTGTATTGCCATTTGTTTCAATCCTACTATTCTTTAGGTAGGATTGTGATGAAGAGCAAATATAGTTCTTCTCCTACCTTTAATCAATATGTATCAATCAAGAATTCCATGTATTTGGAAAGTTTTTTGTCGAATTGGTTGTATAATTTGTTGGAAGAATAGATATGTACTGAGTTTATATTGGAAACTGTAAACTTATAACTGAATCAGAACAAATTGCTGGTCTTTCTTTTTGAAAACTTCCTTTTAGACTTTGAATGCATCCTTTTGTCATCCTGAAATCTGCAGCGCAGAGGGATATTAGCCTAACATGCTAAGTGAGGCTGTTCAACGTGTATCTTACCACTGTTTTGACTGTTACATCTGGGTTCATCTTTTGTGAATTTTCCTTCTAAGAAAATCCAAGTAATGAAGGTGTATTCATGTGAACTATTGACATGTTTATTTTTATTACCATTTCATATACTGAAGACTGGTTTCTTTCATGCTGATCCCCATCCTGGCAATCTTACCATCGATAGGGATGGATCTCTCATTTATTATGATTTTGGCTTGATGGGTGAAATAAAATCCTTCACAAGGGAGAGATTGTTTGAATTATTCTATGCAGTTTATGAAAAGGATTCAAATAAGGTATTTTTTTCTCACAGAGACTACTCTAGATTGTGAAACATTATTAACTTTGATTATTATTGAACACTTCAAGCTTTTCACCTAATAACATCAATCAACCGCACTATATTCTGAGTATTTAATGTTTTGACTGTGATGCAATATGCAGACCCTTGCATAAGTTTTTATAATGCATGATGTAATTGCCGCATACTTCTGCAGGTTATAAGATAGAAATTTGATTTAAAAATTTTTTTCCTAAGAAAGGTGTAAATTAATATTTATGCCATACTTTGGCATCTTATGACTAAATTCACGCATAAGCGAATATTTCATTCAAATTTTATTGTCATGATAATGAGTTGTATGTTTAAGTTATTACGTAATGCCATGAAAGAGCAAGGTGTGAGATCGTGTCCCCAGTTTGAGGGGCAGTCATGCCTGTTGCCAGAGGTGCCACCGGTGTGCACTGGATAATATTGGCATCGATCAAGCCTAACCCTAATAGGTAATGATGAACATGAAATAATTTCAATAAAGTGGAGATTAAAAAGTAATGATAAAAGTGAGGACTAAGTAGAAAGAATGAAAATTCTCGAGGATTTTTTTAATAATCTACCCAAATAAGATGGATTAATATTGTAGATTTGGTGGGTTACAAAATCCATTTGCTCATGCCACGGTACTGATTTTATTAGGCTGTCTGTGTTCTCATTGTCAATAAACTTTTGAAAATACTTTATCTTGACATATTTAACAAACAAACAATTCACTCTGAAATATCTCTTGGCCGTGATTGTGTTCTTACATTGTGTTCTATGGTCTTACATTGTTGGGTATGGGAAATTGGGCTAAAAAATGAATGTGATCTTTACTTTTCATGTGGTATCATACTATCTTGTAAATCCTATAGCTATGCCACTCAATTGAAAACAGATTCTGGTCTCAGTTTGCGAAGTCTGACATCTTGTAAATACTCCTGTTCTATGGACCTGGTGTTTCATATGACAACATTTTTTTTTTTTTTTTGATTAAAAGTGGATAAACCACTGATTTATTAAAAGAGGAAAAACAGTACAAGGAAGATAAGACCCTCACCAGAAGTGAGGGGGTACAAGTGCAAGAAAGAAAAGGGAAAAGAAAAGAGAGAAGAAAAGGATCTAATCAGGCGGAAGGCACCGTCAAGCGTCTCAGGCCTAACTAGAAGAACAGGTGGGTCGACTAATCCTGGGGGGCGTTGCGATCCAGATCGCCTGCAGAGGTGGAGGCTCTTGCGCTGAAGAAGTCAAGAGAGCGCTTGATTTTTTGAGAAGCTTCAGTAAGAGGTTGTTGATGTCTATCTGCTGCAGTTGGGAACCAAGATAGAAGCATATTAGCAGTTTTAAAAATGATATTTAAATGCGGCAACGCAAGTAATTGAAAGATACGAGAATTCCTTTCAAGCCAAATGTTCCACAAAATTGCACGGGAGGTAAGGTCCCAGAGAGGTTGGGATTGAGGAGCGAGGGATGAGATTCAGGAAGTCCATAAATAGGGAATGGATTGTGGAAGAGAAGGCGAGCCTAAGGAGTGAGAGAAGAACTCCCAAATACGTTTAGAAAATTCACAGTCAATGAAGAGGTGATGAAGCGTCTCTGAAGAATTGTGACAGAGAACACAGGTATCAGTGGAGTATTGAAAGTTGTAGCCCTTCTTGAAGATGTTGGATAAAGTGAGGATTTTGTCCTCGCCACCCGACCAGAGAAGAGAGTGATTTTCTTTCGAGGCAGACGGATTTTTCCGAAGAGAGGATACAAAGGGTCGTGGGTTCCTCCATCTATAAGGAATTTATAAAAAGGATTTAACGATTGAAAGTGCCACAATTTTCCGATTCCAAGTGTAGGTATCACTTTTGCTCAAGGGAACGATCGGGGAATAATATCTATGATAGGAGATAACATGTCAGGCGTGATCAAAGGCGGAAAAATTTGCTCAATGTTGGTAAGGAGTCGGGAAAAATTGCCGAATGGTAATCCAAGGATCGGTCAGCTCATTGAAGAGGTCAGACCAGCGATCTTTAAGTAGGATTCCATCATGCCAGCGGTCAAACCAAAGAGAGGTGTTGGAGCCACATTTGATCAATTTCGAGATACAAGAACGGAAGGAGTGGAGGATAGGAGTCACACCTGCCCAGAAGAAGGATTTGTTCCTAGGGGGAATGTGAAATAAGATTCCGTTTGTATCTTTGAGAATGTAGTTATCATGAATGGTTTTGGCCCAACCGCCAGTTGGATTGCCAGATAATTTCCACCACCACTTACTTAGTAAAGCGATGTTGAAGGTTTGGAGGTTAAGGATACCCCAACCAGCCATGTCTTTAGGTCTAGTGATCCTGTTCCA
This sequence comes from Dioscorea cayenensis subsp. rotundata, assembly GCF_009730915.1. Lineage (NCBI taxonomy): Eukaryota > Viridiplantae > Streptophyta > Magnoliopsida > Dioscoreales > Dioscoreaceae > Dioscorea > Dioscorea cayenensis. Next base: position 19,583 of record NW_024088567.1, on the reverse strand, counting down.
GGCAATTAGTCTGATTCCCTTAGGGCCCAGACCAGGGCCTCTCCAAAGGAAGTCTCTCCGGATTTTATCAATTTCCTTGATCACCCAAGCAGGAAGCTTGAAAACCGACATCCGATGACATGGGCATAGAGGAGAGGGACGAGTTGACAAGGGTCGAGCGACCGCCAAGAGATAAATAACTAGCTTTCCAAGTAGTGAGCCCGGAACGAACCATACCAATGAGTTTCTCCGATCGAGTCTTCGGGACGACGACCGGAGAGAGGAACCCTAAGTAAGTGATAGGGAGACCGCTACGAGGCGATTAAGGATTCCGCAGGAGGAGTGATGAGGTTGGAAGCCATAGTTGGAGGAATATAGGCAACTCTTGGAAAAATTTATAGATAAGCCGAAGACCCCTCATAGAGATACAAAAATTAGTTTGATTATTTGAAGGTCTTCATGTCCTCCAGATGGAAAAAGATTAGGTGGTCGTCAGCAGTATTGAAGTGACGGATGCTATCGGAAGAATTAAGGGGGAACGCCGATTAAAAACTTTAGAGTTTAGAGCGTGAAAGAACATAGCGCTTAAGACATCGAGTGGCAAGGGCGAAGAGCGGGGAGAAAGAGGATCACCTTGTCTCGCACCCTTTTGCAACGTAATGTAACCTCGGAAGTTCCATTGATAAGGAACCGCACCTTAGCGGAATGAGGATGGAGTTGACCCGGAGAGCCATTTAGGGCCAAAGCCTCTAGCGGCAAGGATATCAAGCGTGAAAGTTCCAATCAAGGGAGTCAAAGGCTTTTGCAAAGTCCACTTTGAAAAATGTGACCCGGGACGCTTTTTTTGAAGGTTAAAAATGACTTCTTGAGCGCCAACAATGTTCTCGACGATACACCGCCTTGATGAATCCAGATATGAATCATCAATAAGCAAACCGATAACCGAACTTAAACGGTTGGCAAGAATTTTGGAGATGATTTTTACATGTGGAGTTGATAAGACCGATGGGACGAAAGTCCGATACGAGCTGTGATGCAGTTGTTTTTAGCGATAAGGGCAATGTGAATCCGCTAATACGCCGAGGTTAATGGTTCCCTCATAAAAGTCCTCGCAAAGTTTGACAATTGAGGGTTGAAGGATGGTCCAATGTTTTTGAAAGAAAAAAATAGGGAAGCCGTCCGGACCAGGGGATTTGTCGGGATGAAGACCAAAGACGGCAAGTTTGATCTCGTCAGAGGAGAAAGGTAATTCAAGATGGGAAAGATCAATTCTTTCCTTGTAGCCAAGAGGTAGTGCCGACCAAGGAGAAATCTGCTTTGACAAAGCAGCATCGAAAACCGAGCGGTAGTGATTAGAAAAAAATCTTCCAATTTGTTCGCATACGAGATCCAACAAATTATCCCGAAGAATACTGAGGGATAAAAATTTTTATTTCTCCCCGCTATTAGCAACTCGGTGGAAGAAATTGGTATTGGAGTCTCCTTCCTTAAGCCAGGTAATTCTGGATCGTTGTTTCCAATAAATCTCTTCCTGATTTAATATGTTATATAATATGACAACATTTTCTTTGTGCAGGTTATAAAATGTCTCATTGATCTTGAAGCACTTAAACCGATCGACAGGAGACTTGTCACCGGTTTGTATTTAAACTATGTACGTTTTTAGATTTGTTGTGCTATTTTTAAACTAACAAGTTGAGTTAACATTTTTAGGTGAGGAGATTTGTACAATTTTTTTCTGGATAATTTAATGAGCATGAGGCACTAGATCAGACGCGAACTTTTTCTGCAATTGGTGTGGTAATGTGCAAATGATGAATAATAATGATAGAGAATAGCAAATTTTGAGCCAACTACGTGAATGCAAAAGTAAAACAGCCACTGGAATGATTCAAGACAAATGAGCAATAAATGCACATCTACTATATGAGAATTTTCTAAATTATCTAAATTTACAAAGTTAAGATGAGAGAACATTCCTTATATATATATATACACACATCCACATTTGTCAAATTAACTTAAAAGAGAATAATTGTATAAATTTCACCAATATTTTGCTTTCAAATTTAAATTTAATGCATATACCTTTTGAGTTTAAGGGGTCTTTTTCCAAAGTCTTTCATATCACTGACGTACATGAAACACATTTTAAATTTTTTGTATTGCAAAATTGTATCGCAAATAGTGTTTTTGTTACAGTGATAATTACATAAAACTCACCAAAAGAATTTGTGTTTTTTTTTTCAACCAAAAATATTTTTAAAAAATAAAAAAATAATAAAAACAATTTCTAAAGAATGATAATAATTATAAATAATTCAAAATAATTAAAAAATAAATAACTTACACTTAATTACCCATTAACATGTCTCGTGAACGTATTGTTAAAAAAATAATTTAAAATGCAAGACATTAATAAATCCTAATAAATCACAATAATTTGAAAAAAAAATTCAAACTAATTCAAATTAACTTAAAAAATAAAGGTCATGGGTGTAATTGGTTTAGTTATCAAATTAAATTATTTAGATATCCTACCGAGTATAGGAGATGTCAAAGTCTACATAGTTCTATCTTAAAAACTTACAACAAAAACCTAAATATGGTAGCTGGGAGGACGTTAGGAAATTAGCTCAAGCAATAGTTGTTCCATTAGGTTCCTTGGGACGGCTAATGACATGGGTCCACCATGTATCTAGCAAGGTAAAAAGGTGTTCACCAAAACACCAAAACCTTACGGATGGATAGCCAGTGGTGAGGCTGACACCCACAACGGTGTGATTGAAGGCCAAAGTGATTTCAGTGCTTGCGCAAAACTTATTTATTGTTTAGTACATTAGAATTGTTTCTATGGGTGGGTAGACTATAAATTTGAGAAGATATTGGGGTGGGCTTCTTTTTTTAGAATATTGTTTATTGAAATATGTATTTATGTAATTATTTAGCAAAATAGGTATTTTTACTTTTTTTAATATTAAATTTTAGTTTTCTTAAAAGTTGCAGCTTCTATTAGCTTCTTAGTATTAAAATTTTATTATTTTTTTAAATTATAGTCTCATTAGTTTTTTAATATTAAAATTTTATTTTATTTTTAAAACCATGGCCTCTTGTCAAAAAAGGCCATGTATTATTAGATTGTTCCAGCATGGGCTCATGTTAACCAGCTTCTCTCCTGTCAAAAAAGTTATGCATTCAGTCTGATAAACAATTCTTTCAGCAAACACATTGAATTGAACATTCGAACATAAATGTAACACAGAAATTCAATCCTTTTTGTGATAATATTTTACAGATATTCAGTAGAAAATAAATCATAGTTTAATTAAAGACTGGAGTTATCGAGTTACTGAGAGAAATAGTAGAAAATCACAGAGATAACCAAAAAATTTCCAGAATATCAGGGAGGTGCTGGCATTACATATTTGCTGGTGCACAAATAGAGAAATGTAAGTGTGCTGCATGGTGCATTGGAGAGCTCTACACAAGGCCCCAGTTGCAAATGGTGTTGCAGAATACATGTATATTAATGTATAAATTGAGAAGGAGAACCTACATGCCTGCCAAATCCAACTTCATGTGATCCCCCAATCACGCCCTAGAATTTTATCCACACAAGCATCTAATGAATGATTAAATCTTCACATTCCTGCCAGCATACCAGACTCTGCACCATTTACCGAATCACATACTAGAGAACCATACACATACACACAGAGACAGAATGTAATTTTTTGGATAATCCATGAACCCAATTATTTGAAGCCGTACACATAAAAACACATATTTAACTATTTTGACAATCAATGTACTCAATTAATTGAAACTCCACACACACACACTGAGAAATGCAACACAACTGTAAACAGAAATGTAAATTTTTTTTTTGATAATCGATGCAATCAATTAAACTAAGCTCTAGATAAGCACACACTAATGTAATTATCAGAATGATTAATAGGCCCAATTAATTTAAGCTCCACAAACAAAAATCCAATTTCATGAGCTCAATTGATTGAAGGCAAATAGAAAATGTAATTTGCTTGGGCACTTCATGAACCACAATTAACAGAAGCTCCACACACACACACTCACGTGCGCGTACACACACACACAAATCCAATTGCAAGAGAAATAACTTGAAGCTTGACACGTACAAAAATTCAATTACTTGGATAATTCACAAGCCCAATTAATTTGAGATACAAGATAGAACTACAAGATCAATATTTCAGCACTAGTAATCAGTTTCTTTTCATTATAAAAAAGGTGGTGAATTTAAGTATTTGAATAGAAAAGCATAGAGAAAATTAGTCAATTTTAATGAAACAAACATAAAATTAGAAGAATGGTTAATGAACTCACCAGCTGAAAGGCTAAATCTCTGCCAAGGAACCAAGCTCCTGGATGCTGCATTGCATATATATTTAAAAAGATAAATTCAAATTTTAGAGATATCATAGATGGTCATAACATTAAGTATTATAGAAAGGAAAGATTTTTTTTCTTTATTGATCCAGAAACTATATATAAAGTGATGGGGGGGGGGCGTATTGAGGAGCAAACATGTGCCTTTCTGGACAAAAGGGATATGGCCTGATAAGGGTATTCTGGTTATTTTTCAAGCGGTGGAGTTTTGGTTTTTTAGGGTCTCACATGAAGGAAAACGGGTCAACGAACACAAGTCACTAGCTTTGCTTGTGGGTCCAATCAAAATTTGGCCAAATTCCATCGTTTAGGCCTCAAAAACCCTAATTTTGTCATTTTTAGTAATAATTGATTTTGTTATATCTTAGGATAGAAATCTATGATTAGTGAGTCATTTGTGATAATAGTCTTTATTTTTATAGATCTTTTATTTCTTGTTGATATTTGAGAATTTACTATTTTTGGTAAATTTTTGAATTATCTCTTTTCTTGGTGCTATTTTCGCCTATTTAATGTAAGTATATGGGCAAGAGGAAATCAGTTTTGTTATCACTTTTTTCTTCAGTAATAAGATTTTACTCTTCCCAAATTCCTGGCTATCTTTGATCAACAGGGTTTGGAAAACTTGTTACCAGGCATTCGAAGGCGAATCAACGGGTTTCAAGTATACCGCTGCATTAGTTTGGTATCAGAGCCGAATCGTACATGCCACCACGAGGACGAGATGCGGGTCGCCCTACGCAAAGGATGGAGGAGATCTACGATCGTGAGGACGATGCTAGATTTGAGCAGCAAGTTGGCCGCCTCTTAAACCGTCGGATGGTGTAGATGATGGAGGAGCTGACTGAACGGATTACCCAAATGATGGGTAACATCAATCAAGGTCATGTCTCCAAAAGTGGAAGCGAAGGCACCATTGAGGAAGACAATGGCTACTTTGCTGACATTGCCCTGGCAGGGCGACTAGAGGGGCAAGATCATGGGGGTGACAATTGACACTACCGCGATGAAGATAGGCGTTGGGAATCTGGTATACGGGTCGATATTCTAGAATTCCATGGGAGACTACAACCAGAAGATTTCCGAGGAAAGTTACTATTGACCGTTCCACAGGAACTAGCATGGACAGGGGAAACAATAGCACCATTCAATGTTTCAGTTGTGGAGAAAAGGGGTATCGCCAAGTAGATTGTAGGAAGTAAGGCAAAAGAGTTATGCTTTCGAGGAAAAAGAGGATACGTGAGACATTATTCCACCTGTATTTGACAAAGATGACCTTGATGAGAAAGAAGAAGACACAATCGATGTAGGCCCGCCAATGTTTGACGAAGGTGACCTTGATGAGGAGGTCATCGAGGGTGACGTTGGTGCGGCCTGGGTAGTACGAAGATCCTGCTTGACACCCAAGGCTACCGAAGACGATTGGCGGCGATCTAACATCTTACAGTCCACCTATACTATCCTTGGGAAAGTATGCAAGTTTGTGATTGATGCAGGTAGTTATGCAACTGAAGAGACAATCCCAAAGATTGTAAAGCCAATTGTAGTTGAATTCAAAGACGTACGTCCTGAAGAACTACCTGATAAGCTACCACCATTAAGTGATGTTCAACATCAGATTGGTGTGGGCCTTCCAAATCAAGGGCGAATTCTATTCAACCTAGGGAGAATGATGAGGGGCGTATTGAGGAGCAAGCCTGTGTCTTTCTGGACAAAAGGGATATGGCCTAATAAGGGTATTCTGGTAATTTTTCAAGTGGTGGAGTTTTGGTTTTTAAGGGTCTCACTTGAAGGAAAACGGGTCAAAGAGCACAAATCACTAGCTTGGCTAGTGGGTCATGCCAATTTTCGGCCGAATTCCATTATCTTGGCCTCAAAAATAGCAATTTTGTCATTTTAGGAAAGATTTGATTTCATTATATCTTAGGCGAGAAATCTCTTATTTGTAAGCCGTTTGTGCCAATAGTCTTTATTTTGATAGATCTTTTATTTCTTGCTGATATTTGAGAATTTACTATTTTTGGTAAAATTTCAAATTATCTCCTTTCTTAGTGCTATTTTTGCTTATTTAATGTAAGCCTATGGGCAAAAGGAAATCAGTTTTGTTATCACTATTTTTTTGAGTAATAAGATTTTACTCTTCCCAAATTCCTGGCTATCTTTAATCAACAGGGTTTGGACAACTTGTTATTGGGCATTCGAAGGCGAATCAACGGGTTTCAAGTATACTGCTGCATCATAAAGCCTATACCGATCCAGGCAATGGAAGAAGAAGCACAAGCACCAACAGTGAAATCCTTGATAGCTCTATGATGCAAGCCAATAGCCTCATAACAATGGGAACTTTGCAGGAAGACAAATTACACAAAGACAAGCTTCTAGACAAGATAATTGCTAATGTTCAAATACTTAATTCACAAGCCATATTCATACACACTAACACAAAACATACAACAAAAACAACACACAATAGTAATATAATTAGGAGATCAAAGGTGATTAGCTTGGAGATCTCTGGATCTGAAATTAGATAAGATAGAGAAGAAGATGAATAGGAGAAAAGTGTAGATCTGGAAATCTCAATCATGTTCCCCTCCCAATGTGAAACTGCTTTTCAATTAAAGTCTGAGAGAAAGCTGCCCCTTCTGTTCATAAGAACAGTTCAAATCTTGTATTCTTCTAGCTCCGGCCAAAAGACCAAAACGCCCTTAACCAGCCTTTGTAACAACTTTAACTGTGGAGGGCAACATATGTAAAAAGAGCTCTCAGAAGTCTCCCCAAAATTACACATAGAAGAAAGACATAACTGCCCTTTCCCCTCAATGTACCAACCAAACAGCTTGGGGGTAACTTATGTAACTTCACATTATTTAAATAAACTGCTTTTACCACAATGCCCCTCTCTCAGTCTCTAACTGGATTAACTACCAGGGATAGAAGTCATCATTTCTCCTTTTTCTGCAGCTATCCAAACTGAAGAACACTGATCTTCTAATTGATGCTGAAGAACACTTCTCCTCTAATTGATACTGATTCCCCACTACTTAAGCTTACAACAGTTACTCACTGAGTAAATTTTCCCAGTGAGTACCTAAGTTTGGCCTTATATCATTTTGAGCATTAACTTTCAATTTATATCAAAATGAACACCAAATTTTAATTTTATTTCTCCAGCGAGGTAATTGGGGGTTTCCGGTGGATTTTTGTGATGTGGACGTCGGAAAACTTACATGGATGCCTTGGGTCTACGTCACAAACTCATCAACTCAGCCACTTAACCAATGTGACTTTTTTTGGTCCATGTAGGACATACAATAGCTGATGTGTACATTCCCCACTACTTAAAGCTTACAACATTTACTCACTACTAAGGCTTGCAACACTCTATCCTTGCATTCCTTGAACAACACAGCCTCTTCCCTCGTCATCCCTTCCTGCAACATCCAACCATCCATCAATCCATCAAAAACAAACCACCAAAATCAAAATTCAAAAAACCACATCTAATAATTGTGAAACATTGAAACCCTAAACATCAAATTATGAGATTTTGAGCGAAATCTCTCTTACAAATCAGAGTAGATGCTCCAGCTCCGCAAGAAAATCCCTCATTCTCTCTTCACCCAGAGCGAGAATGAACCCCAAAGAGAGAGAGAGAGAACGAGGGTTTTGGAAGGTCAGATCCTTGAAGGCCCGTGATCCGGATCCATTATATTTTTCTTTTTATTTGAAAATTACCTTGCATTTCCATGCATAAGTTAAATTAGAGAAAATATAAAAGACTTATCTATAATTTATTATCATCTCATAAATTAACTTAAAAATAAAATAATATGGATTTTTATTTTACTCATAGATCCACCTATAAATCAACAATTATTCTATTTTGTAATCTATATCTAATAAAATTGTTGCACAAACCATTATTCATTGAGCTATAATAAAAACCAATAACACTAAGGCCTTGTATAGATAAATTGATAGTTTATTGACTATACAACAAAAACAAAAAATTAAAAATAAAATAATAATTAACCTAAAAATGAGGTATGATGAAAGCACGAAATGAAAAAAAAATGAAAATGAAAAGGATATAATTTATTATTAAATCAAAATATTACAATAAACGCACACATTTATACAATAATGACAAATCAACTCTTATAAACCAGAATACTTTTGAATATAAAATGTTCTACACCAACATAATATAAAATAGAGATTATTTTCAACTACCAATGATTTGAATTGAATGTAAATTTTCATAATATACTAAAATATTGACATGAATCATAATGTCTTACAGAAACTTCGTGAGATGAGATTGGATTGTTGTGTCCTCCCATTCCAAACTCTCCCATTTTTCCTGATCTATATACACATATTGGAATTTATTATTGACAATGGATGACTTGAAAGGAAGTTTCTTCAGCTCTGGACAGTAAGACAAACGAAGTATAGACAAAACAAGGAAATCCAATGGATATGTGCTAAAGCTCACTAAGTATGGCATAATCAATAACTCCAAATATTGTAGGCTAGGAAAGGTGGGAAGGCCTGATGAAGATTGTTGCATCTGATCCGCAGGGTCAATCAATTCCTCCATTGCTGGACATTCTTCTACTTCCAAGCTCTTAAGGCATGGGAGATGCAAAACCCACGAAAGACTCCTCAGATATGTACATTTATAAATGGCAACAACTGTCAACCTCGGGAAGCATTCACTAGGTGATGTTTTTGCTGGCCAAGTGATTTGCTTGAGCTCTTTAAGACCATTCAAACAGATATGCTTTAGACTGACCCCACTGCCATTTATCAACAACTCCTTAAAGTCACAATCTACAATGAATAAGTCCATCAAACCCTCACCACCACGTTTGTTACTCAAGTCACAAAAACAGAGTTTAGGCCGCATATGATGCAGTCCTTGCATACTTAAATTCCAGGTTGGCAAATGCTTGAAAAGACCAAGAGTCTCAACTGAGGTCACATGCATACCAATCGATTTAACTCTTGTCTTCAATAGACTCAAATCATCTGCTTCTAAACAATTATTTCTAGAAAGATCAAGCACTTGCAACTTGGGCAACCATGATAATATAGACAAACCCATCCTTTATACGTGCACAAGTGCCGTCATATCTACAAATGAAGTATTTTAATTCCTGCAGCTATTCGAATTCAGGTGGAAGTGACGAAATCTGTGTGTAGCTGATGTCGAGGTAACGAAGATTGACTAGAACTCGAATTTCTTTTGAAAGATCAGAGATACGTGCCCCAGATAGATTCAAGTATATGAGAGATGGCATATGAGGGAAAATATTTAGGAACCTATTATGCGACCAGGGGGTGATATCCAATTTTACAGTAAATAGACTCTTAAGATTAGGATATCGAGGAGAAGTTGATGCGATAGAAATTAGGTCTTTTTCATCAATAATTAAATAATTTACACTTTTACAATTCCTTGCAAAAAATATTCGTTCTGTCTCCTTCCAAGTATCTACTTCCCACCCTATAGATTGACGAAGATCATCATCATCATTTGTACCTATTGTAATCCATTTGTTCTTTTTCTTGCCACACTCAGACAATCCACAGTGCCATATCGCGAATCACATCATGTAATTTGACATAATCATAATGAAATCTAGACTCCAATTCCAACAAACATGTTGCATTTAAGTTTCCAATGAGATTATATCCCTTGTCAAAAGATTCTCCAATGTTTTTAAAGTCATCGATCAATCCAATTCCAATCCAATACTCTATGAGATCAACAGTTCGAATGGATGAATCTTCAGGCCATTGAGCACAACACAAGAAACATTGTCGTAGAGTATCATCGGCCAAATTATCATAACTACTCTTCAAAGTGCAGAACAATGATTCTTCAATACCAGTGACAGTCTTAATGTCCAACTTAACTAATGACCTGAGCATGTCATGCCACTCTTCGGGTTTCTTCTTATTAGACATGGCTCCACCAATAACTTTAAGGGCGAGTGGTAAGACTAAGCACTTCTCCATAACTTTCATTGCAAGTTTTTTAATACTGGCATTGGAATTTATGATTTCTTCATTTGCGTGCTGCTTGAAAAGATGCCATGCTTCTTCCCCATCCAAACATTCAACTTTGATCCCTTTGTCAGCTTTCATATGAGCACACACATCATCTTCTCTGGTTGTGAAGATCACCTTGTGCTTGCACCTTTGACCTCTATCTTTCCAACTTTGGCTTTGATAGTGAGGAAGTGGAATACCAAGGGCTTCAGGAAGGTCCACTGCCTTCCACATATCATCTAAGAGTATCAAAAAGTCCTTGTTCTTCAAAAACTCAAATATGTCACTCTTCGCAGAGTTAGGGGGCAATCCCAACCTTTTAGATATCTCCTTTTGAAGCTGCTCAAATTGAGGTCCTTTTGAAACCACCAGAGAAATAACATGCTTGAACCCCATGTTGGCATCACCACCTTGTAATGAGTTATTAATTTCGTTCAAGAGAGTTGTCTTTCCGACCCCTCCCATGCCCCAAATCCCCACCATTGATACATTGTCATCTGCCAAGTAGCCACGAACTTTCTCAAGATTTAACTTGATAATTTTTCCCACAACAATTGATGAAGTTGGGATCTCCCTGACTGCTTTTGGAGGTTGTGCCTTTGTTTTTTTCTTTGAAAGCATCATGTTCCGTCTTCAAGTTCTTGATCTCTTTGAGTAATTTGATTGATCTATGGTTAATCTTGTACTTGGCCCAACAATTGAGAGAACAACTTCCAACAAGACAACCTCTATTGTTGTAGTCATCCTTCATTTGATTCATCATATTATATTTCTCACTGTGGTGTGTCTATTTGTGAGTGAGATTGATGAGAAAATAAGTAACTGTAAAATAAATTAAAAAAAAACTAAATGATGCATATCAATAAATGGTAGAGCTCATTCATTTCTAGATATGAGATATTGTAACAGGATTTCATGGAACAAACTAGCTTGGCAGATGAATTTTTTGCTTATAAGGAATGGAATATTAAAAGTTCATCATATTTTTTTTGTTTTTGAAAACAAATGGATAAACTACATGCAATTAAATGGAAAACACGAACATTCACTGGGTGTGGAACACAGGCCTGGGAAAAAAACAACTGACAAACAAAAAAAACAAAGGAAATACAAAAGAAAAAGACCAAGCAAAAGAAAAGCACAATTAAAAAGACATCCCTACCTTGTGCTAGGTGAAGGAGTAAAAAAAAACACAAAAAAAAGATAAAGGAAATACTACAACATACTACAAAAGACTGCTGAGAGGACAACATTATATTTCCAATTTTATATTTTGTTTAAGATAAATAAGAGTACCACATATGTAGCAATTTAATTTTTTTAATGATATATATTGATGCATGACAAAATTGAATATATGATAAAGAGTTTGTACGAATTGTATAGCAATTAAATTTGTATATACCCAATTTTGATGAATTTCTTTAAGGTATAAATATAAATTTTTCTTAAAAAAAAATTAACAAAGTCAAATTGGTACTTGTTAACTTAAAAGAAGATGGCTCTTATAGAAATATCTAACAAGAAGTAGTATGCTTTCTTAGTAGAACAAAAAAGCCATCGAAGTATAAAATATGTCCTAAATTCAACTGAATGTTAAAAAGATCAATAGATATGTTAAATGATAAATTGAAAAGTTTTCATGAACATGAAATAAATGTTTGGAGAATAAGTTGTATAGTTTTGCACAAAGAGAAACCAATGTTTTTGTAAACATATAAATTCCTAAATGATGAGTTTCTAAATACTATAATTAAATACCTAATTAGTTATGATCTAATAAACAAGCTAAGTAAATGCAAAAACCATGTAGAAGTTTGATGAAGTTCTTTTGAATCATTATCACCCGCATATATTACTGTATCAGTTGAATTGTTTGTGAGTGCCTATTTTACATTTATTTTCAAACAAAACTAGGCAAACTCTTCGACTCCGTATCGGGGTTTTGTAATTTTGAGGGTTTTGAGGTAATATCGTATATAGAATACAATGGAAACCAATATGATTAAATAACTTTTACGATATTAATAAAAAAAAACTCATAGAATGAAACTATTGGTAAACCTTGGTTTTGAAAGGTCTTATGGATATTCATTATACAAACAAATAACTGTAATTAAATTTTATAATTATTAATCTCATGTTTATTATAAACAAAAAACTTAAATGTTATAAAAAAAATTAAATTTGTTCTTTGAAATACTGTAGGAGCATATTATACATCTACTTTAATATTTTAACTATGTAAATTCCCTTGCTCCACATCGTTTTTTTTTACAATTTTGATAATTGGAAGGTAATATAGCATATAAACATATAATTTAAAATACAAATGAAATATTTTAATTAATGAAACAATACCTGTAGGAGAACCATTAAAAAAAAAAGAAAAATGAAAAATGAAAGGGTAGGCAAAATTTAATCACACAATAATAAATATCACAACCTTTACAACTCATTAAAAAATCAAAATCAAAATCGAATTCAAACCCAATAACGTTAGGATCATGATCACATGTTTTTTTTTAGAAATTCATTTAGATTCTAGAGTTTCAATATCTCTCATAATTTAATTTTCTATATTTCAATATCTTCAATTTCTTCTAATTTGCTTAGATATAAACAAAGACAAAAACCCATTTTCTATTATGACTTACAAAATGGCTTTAAAAAATTATGATTACATAACTCATAATATAGAGTGTTGGCTTACATTTTCCACAAACCAAATATTTTTTAATCACTATATTTGTTTTTTGAAAGCTTTTATGAAATATTTAATGCAAAATTAATGAATGCAATTAAAATTTACTAATTCCATAATTAATGCAAACAAATATTTAAGTGCAATAATATTTTAAAAAAAAATTATAATTGTTCCTTGAAATGCTCCCATAACAGATTATATGTATAGATGGTAGTATGAGAGTGGTTCTCTAGGAATTTAAGGGGGTGTTTGGATTGGCTTTTAAAAAGCCCAGAAGTGCTTTTTATAAGTTAAGCACTTCTACTCAAAAATCATGTTTAGTATAGCCTTTTCTGCAGGTAGGTTCGATAAAAAGTTCGAAAAACAGCTTTTTGAGAAGTTTAGTCTTGTGGTGCTTTTTGAAAAAAGCACTTCTAGAAGCTATTTTGGAGTTATTAAATTACTAGGTTACCCTTTATCAAATAAAGAAATGACTATGCTTTTTATATTTTTTTGTTTTTATTTTCAATAATAATTATGGATTATAATTATAATTATAATCGTAGTACATTAGTATTAGTGTTAGAATTAGTACATTAATATATTAGTATTAGTATGTTAGTATATTAGTATTAGTACTAGTATATTAGTATATTTGTATTAGTAATAGTATTATTATTAGTATATTAGTATTTGTATTCATATTAGTATTATTATTAATATATTAGTATATTAGTATTATTATAATTATTAGGATATTATTATTATTAGTATATTAGTATTAATATTAGTATGTTAGTATATTTGTATTTGTATTAGTATATTAGTATTCATATTAGTATTCATATATTATAATTAGTATATTAATTAGTATTTGTATTCATATTAATATTATTATTATATTTGTATTAATATTAGTATGTTAGTATATTAGTATTAGAATTAGTGTTATTATAATAAACTAATGAAGGCCCATTTTAGTAATTTGATATTGAAAAAAGTCCTTTCAAGAATGCATATCCAAACAACTTTACATATATAAAAGTGCTTCTACATTAACATATCCAAACACAAAATATAAAAAAGCACTTAACTTACTCTCATAAGCACTTTTTTTAAAAGTCCTTCTACCAAACTTAAAAAAAGCACTTTTTTATTAAGCTAATCCAAACAAGGCCTAAGAGATTATCATTAATGCATATAAAAAGGCTTTACCCACATCTCAATTAATTAAGAAGTGACAAAAGTTTTGTGAAGTTTAATGATAAAATCAATTTTTAAAAAAATTATTAAAAATTATAAACAGATTTAGAATTTATAAAAAAATATTATTAAAAATTATAAGAATTATTAAAAAAAATAAATCAAAGGACTATCATGTATTATGCTACGTGTCCGGGTATAAAACTCCACACACCGAAAAGCCTAAATTAATTCCCAGCATATTTTGGCCAACTTGATCTCGACTAGCACCACATGGTTGAAGAAGATCAGGATTAGGTTGGAGAAGATAGGCCGAGCAGTTAGTTTATGGTTGGAGTTTCATATCCGGATCTAAAAATGGAGTGGCAATATGTGGAAGTCCTTTGAATTTTTTTTTATGATTTTATAATTTTAAATAATTTTAAATAGTTTTATTATTAAAATTTTTAATATTTTAAAATTTTTTAAAAAAATTTTAATAGTTTTTTAATTTTTTTAATTTTTTTAATTTTTTTCATTAATATTTTATACAAGGTCAGTGGAATTTGATGGAGAAACTGAAGGCAATTTGGTAGAGGGATCTGATTTGCCTAATTAAAAAAATAGAGGGATCAAATTAATAACTTTTATAATAGAGGGAACAAAAGGATGGAGTGGTTATAATAGACGGACTATCCCAGAGTTTTTCCCTTGCATATATAAAAAAATTAATAAAATCATTAAAATCCCTAAAATACTTTTTTGTTTGTTTTCCTCTCTACGTACAATTGAAACTAAGTGCCTATTTTTCTTTTCTTTTTTGTTAATTTTTTAATTTTCATAAATTGTTTTCTATTTCCCTACCATCAAAATATTATCTTTCTCTTTTCCATATAATCCAATAAAACCGATTATATTATTGTTGAATTTTATATATAAATTAATAAGTATTATGCGTTCTTAAAGATTAAGTGTACATACCATATAATATTTGTTCATAGCGTATTTTGGTCCTTATATTTTAGAAAATAACATTCTAGCTCTATAATATTTGTTCCAATTTTTTTTAGGCATCTATGGCTTGTACAACTTGCACGGTGCGCATATGGCAATGTGCCAATTATTTTTCAAAAATTTATTTAATAGTGATATGGATATATTTCAATGATGTGACGTGTATGTAATATATATGTAGCACATCAAACCGCATCATTCATCTAGAAATTTTTTTTTTTTTTACCCTTATAAATGATGGCCATAACTTGCCACAAACTAACGATTAGAGCAAAATATTATGCCACATATAGAAATTTTCAATTTTAACTTTGTGGAGAAATATAAAATTATATAGAGACGAAGACATAGAAAACTAGCTAGCTAGATGGGAGAGGAAAAATAAAATAAAAATACAGTCATGGGCACCATCTTTTGACATATAACCATACATTATTGATAGACCCCAATAGGGGTGGACATAGCGGCGACCCATGGGTTGCAACCCGAACCCTAAAAATATAAGGACAGGTTTAGAAAGTTGGCCCAAAACGGGCTAGCCAAACGTTTGTACTGATTGAATTTCTATCGGGCTGGGGTCAGATGACTTTTGACCCGACCCGACCCGGCCTGACCCGAATAAATAAATAATATATATATCATATATTATTTATAATATATAATTATATATATATAATAGTAATAGTTTGAAAAGAGTAAACATTTATAATACTTGTGTTAGTATTTTTTTAAAACGTTTGAAAAATTTTAGGGGTTGTAGTAGTAGTTTTATTTAGTTATTTTCAATTATTTTCATAAAAATTAATTATTTTTTTGAGTCGGGTTGGGCACTGCCTAACGACAATCAAATGGGCACGGGTTTGGGACCAAAACACTCATTACTACCGAACATGTCACATGAAATATACTGGCAGATATTTGAGTCTAACCCAGCTCTGCATCCCGACCCAAATCTCGTCCCACGTCTAATTCCCTAAACCCCAATGATGATTGGGCTTATAAAAAATGTATGATTAGTCATGAAGGGTGATGCAATGTATCATATGAGTTAACAAACTTATTTTAATTATATCATATCTATTTTGAAGAATACGCATGGGAAAAAGGAACATTTTAACTATTGCAATATGGTTATATGGAAAAACAAAAAAAAAGACAAACTCATACCTTGTCAAGCCATCGTTGAGCTTGGTGTGTGAGTTGCTTTCCAGTCCTATTGGCCTCCTCTTGACTGTCCAGGACATCATTCTCCTTGGCTTTCAGATCTTCCAATTCATTCTCCACATTATCCAACAATTTGCTTGTGCTTGTAAAAATGTAACCAAGCTCTTCTTGGACGGTGGGGCTCTGCATGCATGTACACAGCGCCCCCAACAATGTGTTCACAATGTCCCTCATATTTCTCACAACTTAACCTCACTGATTATTGTTTGATTTTTTGAATGATGAGAATATGAACATGAACTTCAACATTGAGGATGAGCCTTATATATATAGTTTGCCACCAAAAAGAGAAAAAGAAAAAAGAATTTTTCATAATGATACTTTGCTTCAAGATTAATTAATTTTCATTTTTATTGAATTAAAATGTTAAATTGATTCCCGTCTATTGCATTTTCTCATGTTGGTATATATACGGTCGCTATTTGACATCGGATCTAAAATACAAAATTATTTTATTTATTTTTTCAATTTGATTGTTTTTTTTTTTTTTGTAGTTTTTAGAAAACTTAAAAGATGCTAAAATAATAAAATCCATGACATTATATCACCCCCATCCATTTATATGCTAAACTAGTGGTCGATTTAGAATTTTCAATAAAACAATAGCATGTTCTTCATTCTATGTTAAGTGGAAATTATATTAAAAATTTTAAAAAATACAAGGGAAAACCATTAAATACATGATCAAATCTATCGAATATTTTAAAATTACACATATGAAATAAAAGGAAAAAAGAGAAAGTAAAGCATCTTATTCAAGATGGCTTTAATCGTTTTTTGGTGCAATATAGAGTTAAAGGAACCAATGTTTTGCTCTTTTGTTGGAATGAAGCAAAGAACCACGCCAGAGTTTGTAAACCAAATAAAAAAAAAATGAGCATGAGTTCCGTTTGTTACATTTTCTCATGTTGGTAAATATACTGTTGCTATTTGACATCTGATCTAAAATGCATAATTATTTTATTTATTTTTTTAATTTAATTGTTTTTTTTCAAGTTTTTAGAAAACTTTGAAGATGCTAAAATTTATATGCTAAATTAGTTGTTGATTTAGAAATTTCAATAAAACAATAGCATGTTCTTCATTCTATGTTAAGTAGAAATTATATTAAATTTTTTAAAAAATACAGGGGAAAACAATTTAATACATGATCAACTCTATTGAATATTTTAAAATTATACATATGAAATAAAAGGAAAAAAGAGAAAGTAAAGCATCTTATTCCAGATGGCTTTTAATCATTTTTTTGGTGCAATCATGAGTTAAAGGAACCAATGATTTGCTCTTTTTGTTGCAATGAAGCAAAGAACCACTGCAGAGTTTGTAAACCATTGAGCATGAGTTCCGCTTTGTTGCATTTTCTCATGTTGGTATATATATCGCTGCTATTTGACATCCGATCTAAAAATGCACAATTATTTTTATTTATTTTTGATTTAATTGTTTTTTTCTAGTTTTTAGAAAACTTTGAAGATGCTAAAATTTATATGCTAAATTAGTTGTTGATTTATAAATTTCAATAAAACAGTAGCATGTTCTTCATTCTATGTTAAGTGGAAATTATATTAAAAATTTTAAAAAAATACAAGGGAAAACAATTTAATACATGATCAACTCTATCGAATATTTTAAAATATACATATGAAATAAAAGGGAAAAAGAGAAAGTAAAGCATCTTATTCAAGATGGCTTTAATCGTTTTTTGGTGCAATACAGAGTTAAAGGAACCAATGCATTGCTCTTTTGTTTCAATGAAGCAAAGAACCACGCCAGAGTTTGTAAACCATGAGCATGAGTTCCATTTTTGTTGCATTTTCTCATGTTGCTATATATACTGTCTAGCTATTTGACATCTGATCTAAAATGCATAATTATTTTATTTATTTTTTTGATTTAATTGTTTTTTTTCTAGTTTTTAGAAAACTTTGAAGATGCTAAAATTTATATGCTAAATTAGTTGTTGATTTAGAAATTTCAATAAAACAATAGCATGTTCTTCATTCTATGTTAAGTGGAAATTATATTAAAAATTTAAAAAAAATACAAGGGAAAACTATTAAATACATGATCAACTCTATCGAATATTTTAAAATTATACATATGAAATAAAAGAAAATAAGAGAAAGTAAAGCATCTTATTCAAGATGGCTTTAATCGTTTTTTCGTGCAATACAGAGTTAAAGGAACCAATGCTTTGCTCTTTTGTTGCAATGAAGCAAAGAACCACGACAGAGTTTGTAAACCAAAAAAAAAATGAGCATGAGTTCCATTTGTTGCATTTTCTCATGTTGCTATATATACTGTTGCTATTTGACATCTGATCTAAAATGCATAATTATTTTATTTATTTTTTGATTTAATTGTTTTTTTTCTAGTTTTTAGAAAACTTTGAAGATGCTAAAATTTATATGCTAAATTAGTTGTTGATTTAGAAATTTCAATAAAACAATAGCATGTTCTTCATAGAGGAAATTATATTAAAAATTTAAAAAATACAAGGGAAAACAATTAAATACATGATCAACTCTATCAAATATTTTAAAATTATACATATGAAATAAAAAGAAAATAAGAGAAAAGTAAAAGCATCTTATTCAAGATGGCTTTAATCGCTCGTGCAATACAGAGAGTTAAAGGAACCAATGCTTTTGCTCTTTTGTTGCAATGAAGCAAAGAACACACGAGTTTTGTAGCTAAAACATGAGCGTGAGTTCCGTTTGTTGCATTTTCTCATGTTGGTATATATATACTCGTTGCTATTTAACATCCGATCTAAAAATGCATAATTATTTTTATTTATTTTTAATTTAATTGTCTAGTTTTTAGAAAACTTTGAAGATGCTAAAATTTATATGCTAAATAAGTTGTTGATTTAGAAATTTTAATAAAACAATAGCATGTTCTTCATTCTATGTTATGTGGAAATTATATTAAAAATTTTAAAAAATACAAGGGAAAACAATTAAATACATGATCAACTCTATCGAATATTTTAAAATTATACATA